>NC_138205.1:126938152-127070069 GCF_964194415.1 Vipera berus | reverse complement strand
AAACCAACTTCACTGTATTGTATTGGGCCTTTTACTTGAAGTGTTTTCATGTGTCTTTTGAATGCTGCTTAAGATTGCTTAATTAGGGTGTCTGTGTAACAGTTGCTGACTTCTCAGACATGCAGTCTCCAGGATGATCATTGGTTGGCTCTGGGGCGGGAATAGGTTCCTTTAAACCTATTGGCTGCCACCTAGTGGCCAACCATATAAGTAGCTGTGCAGAAGCCTCTGATTCAGTTCTGTTCCTCTTTGCCTCAATAAAGCAATGTTCCTGCCTCCAAAGAACTCACTATGCAACATTCACAATAAAAAGCAGCCAGAAATAATAATTTGCAAGAAGACCCTCAAACTTTTAATTTCTGCCAAGGTCTCATTGAAAGGGCAAATCTGGGAAGCACCAGATTTGAAGAGCCCATTCAAATAAGGTCAGGGATGAAAGTTGTATTCAGAGTGTCAACAGTGCAGGGACCACTAGTGCCTCTTGGGGGGAAGGAGAGCAGTACTTCATTCTTGCCCCAAAGTCATGGACCTCATCACACAGCAGGGGTGGGAAGTTCATGTGATCCTCACAGCTTCCTCCAAATGACCAGCCTGGATGAGCAGATTCATCCCGATGCAGTATATTTATCTAAAGGGGTTGGCATTACTAGGTGGTGACTTTTCCTCTTTGGAATGTATCTTCTCTTCTGCTTAACTTCATTGCTCTGAAAGGGTCACCTCCCTTTTTTTTAAAGCGGAGAAAGACAGAATTGAAACTTGGTCTTTCTGGCGCAGCCTTTCTCCCTCTCTCCTCTGGGTTTAGGAAGAAAAAAAACACCACCCACCTTTTTACCTAAATCGCCATCATGCACAGCGAGAGCACCCGTCCCTTGTTCTTCCCTCCTACTGGTGTTGAACGAACAAGAGACCGGATGTTCCATCCTAGGCTGAAATTTGATTTTGGGGTGGTGCAAGGTGTCCATCTTCTTCCCAGTCTTGTTTAGATCAAAGTTAGAGGATTGGTTTACGTGTCCCACCGTATTTGGTGAAGATGGGTCAGATTTGCTCTGGGAATCTTTCTTGGTTTTTGTTATAGATGGCCTTGCTTGCTGGAGACCAAGCTTCTCCCTTGATTTCTTGTTCATAATGTCAGGGTCCCTGTTTGGAGAAACGGGCAGGTCGATTCCCGGTTGAGCAGCTTCCCTCTTCTTGGAAAAATTTTTCTCCCAGGTCTGAAAATGCATCAGAAGCAAAACATGGACTGGATTCTTCACTAAATACACCACTCTGCTATTTCAGCTCATGCCAATCTTGCAATGTTTAACCTTCTTTGGCTTTAAACTTTGCCCTACGAATGTTCGGCCTTTTACACTTGAATGACTCCTGGTCATTGTAAAAATGCCTACCAGTTTATTTTCCAAACATTGGAATGAAGATGTCAAAATTAGACTCACAATTTCCGATCTCCTGATTCCCTCATCACTCCCTCCCTTGAGTTTTGAGAAACCCACATTTCTTCAAATATGCACTTTGCAAGGAAGTGGAGTGGCTGAAGAAGCGGAGGTCAGATGGACAGCTAAATTAAAAAAGTAAACCAGTGCAAAAACAAGTCCCCAAGTCAGGATTGCAATTCCTGCAACGTGCAGCTGCTTTTGCATTCTGGTGCATTCTGCCAGGGCCTCATCCCAAACAGGAAGCAAGGCAGTCTTGAAAAGCTGCAGAAATGGGCTATGGCTTGTAATGCTCTTCAGGTGATTTTCCATGCATCTGACATGAAATGCATACACATGTGGCCCGATGCATATATAAGTAGTCTTCAACTTACAATGACAATTCAACCCAAAATTTATCTTGCTAAGTGAGACAGTTGTTAAGTGAATTTTGCTCCATTTTACAACCTTTCTTGCCACATTTGTTAAGTGAATTACTGCAGTTGTTAAGTTAGTAACCTGGATTTTAAGTGAATCTGGCTTCCCCAATGAGGACCCAGATTGTTGGGGGCAATAAGCTGACTTTGTAATAATGCCGCTTGGGGGGGGGGAAAGCCCTAATAAGCAGGCATATACATAGAATGAAGGCTACTGCTAAGCACATTGGTTTGTGCTTAAATTGTAAGCCACCCTGAGTCTTCGGAGAAGGGCGGGATATAAATTTTTATTTATTTTATTTATTTTAATCCCATTTATATCCCGCCCTTCTCCGAAGACTCAGGGCGGCTCACAAGCTTAGCAGTAGCCTTCATTCTATGTATATGCCTGCTTATTAGGGCTTTCACACACACACCCAGCGGCATTATTACAAAGTCAGCTTAATTGCTTAATGGGATTAAAATAAAAAAAATGGGACTTTGCTTGTCAGAAGGTTGGAAAAGTCGATCATATGACCCTGGGGCACTGCGACCGTCATAAATGTGAATCAATTGCTAAGCATCTGAATTTTGATCACGTAACTATGGGGATGTTGCAACGGTCATAAGTGTGAAAAACGGTCCTAAGTCACTTTTTTCAGTGCTGTTGTAACTTTGAACGATCACTAAATGAACTGTTGTAACTTGAGCATTGCCTGTGGTGTATATTATGGAAAGGTGAGATTCAGGATTTTGCAGGAAAGATACACTGCTTGTAGTAGGGATGTTTTTAAAGGATGTGTCAGGTATCTTCTTTATTTTTAAAAGAAAAAAACAACTGAAGTTCTTGTGTCCCTGATTTAACAACCATTTGTTTAGTGACCGCCATTTTGACCCATGGTCACTTTATGGTATTTTAAAATTATATAATTTGTGGCTAATTCAAAAGAGCCAGCATCTAGGTTCACATGTTTAAGCAGTTCAAATAAATGACTAGCAGATACATTCATACCGTTTTCTTGGGTGATATTAATTATGGTATTTTCCCCTCCCTTTGTTTAAACGTTTCCATTTGATTGGAGAGTGCTGGTTCCTGCGTGAGGCAATCTACACTGTGATTGGTTGCTGTGGGTATAGAAGGGGAGTTTCCCTATTTTCCCGCCTTTTTGGGGGGGGCATGTATTCTGTATGCTGTTTAGATTTACCTCATGATTTTCCTGTGTTCCTGGCTGTCTTGTCTGCTAGAAATATAAATGTTAAATATATTTATTTATATAAAACTGCAAGTTTGTGTCGGACTTCATTTGGATACTTGCTGTGCAATTCCCTGACAAACTGGCTGAGTTAACCTAAAACCTAAAAGCTGGAAAATGGATCAAATCAATGGGGAGAGCTGTGTGAAAGCAAACCCAATTTGTAATTTTTTGTATACCCTGCTTAAAATGCTACTGTTTTCTCACCTGGGTTTTCTGAACAGCTGAGGAAGGATTTGCGCAAGCAGACATGTTCTGATACCTATAAAGAGAAAAATCAATGAGGATCTAGGAAGGGTGAGGAAGAAGTGTGGATTGGAAGTGAAATTAATTGGAGAAGTATGAGTAAATTTATACAACTTCAGTGAATGAAGCTATTTCAGATATTTTGAGTTCCTGTTCAGAGAGATGGAGGACTGGTAGTCCTGACATTATGACCACAATTGAGCCAAAATGTCCATTGCTAAGTGGAAATAGGATAGGATAGGACCTTTATAGAGAATAGAATAGAATAGAATAGAATAGAATAGAATAGAATAGAATAGAATAGAATAGAATAGAATAGAATAGAATAGAACTGGAATTGGAATTCGGAATTCGGAATTCGGAATTCGGAATTCGGAATTCGGAATTGGAATAGAATAGAATAGAATAGAATAGATAGATAGAATAGAATAGAATAGAATAGAATAGAATAGAATAGAATAGAATAGAATAGAATAGAATAGAATAGAATAGAATAGAATAGAATCTTTATAGAGAATAGAATAGAATAGAATAGAATAGAATAGAATAGAATAGAATAGAATAGAATAGAATAGAATCTTTATAGAGAATAGAATAGAATAGAATAGAATAGAATAGAATAGAATAGAATAGAATAGAATAGAATAGAATAGAATAGAATCTTTATAGAGAATAGAATAGAATAGAAAGAGGTCTTCTAGTCCAGCCCCCTGCTCAAGTAGGAAAACCTATATCATTTCAGATAAATGACTGTAGCCTCTTCTTAAAAACCTCCAGTGATGAAGCACCCACAACTTCTGCTGGCAAGCTGTTCCACTGGTTGATTGTCCTCATTGTGAGGAAGTTTCTCCTTAATTCCAGGTTGCTTCTCTCTTTGATCAGTTTCCAACCGTTGTTTTTTGTCCTTCCCTCTGGTGCTTCGGTGAATAACGTGACCCCCTCTTCCTTGTGGCAGCCCCTCAAATACTGGAATATTGCCATCATGTCCCCCCTATTTCTTCTTTTCTTTAGACTAGACCACAGGTCTGCAACCCGCAGCTCCAGAGCTGCATGCGGCTCTTTCAACCGTCTCCTGCGGCTCCCAGTCCTCTGCCATGTGCAGTCCAAAAAAAAAAGTGGGACTAAAAAGGTTCAACCAATCAATTCAAATATGCAGGGTAGGTGCATATCTCGCCTTGGCTCCACTCTTCAGTCAAGCCCTGTTCTGCGCATGCGCGCATGTACACACATGCGCACACATTTTTTGCGGCTCCCAGTTTTTCCTTTTGTGAGGGAACCGGTTCCGAGTGGCTCTTTCACTGTTTCAGGTTGCTGACCCCTGGACTAGACAAACCCAAGTCCTGCAGCCGTTCTTCCTATGTTTTTAATCTCCAGGCCTTGGACCCAAAATTTGATCACGTGACCTCGTGGATGCTACACAGGCATACATGTGAAAACTGGTTATAAGTCACTTCTTTCAGCCCTGTTGTAACTTTGATCACTAAACAAATGGTTGTAAGTTGAGGACTACCTGCAATGGGAGCAATATCATCACACAAAGGATGCAAATGACACAATTTGCATCATTTGCTAAATGATGTCATGCCAGAATTTAATTGAAGGACCCCAAATCACTTGTGGTTAAAAACTCTTAATAAATCAAGGTTTGTTTCACTGTAATGCATTTTAATTAAATGTTACTTACCATGTGACTAATTCAGCAACTGAACTCCTTCCCTGGGGAATTGTGACTTGAGAATTTGGTTTTTTGCCTGGAGATCCAGGCATGCTGGAAAAAAGGTTGCTGCATAAATCAATTTTAGTGCAAGAACACACGCTTGCTAAAAGCAACAACAACAACAACCCTGCACTGCTTCTTTTCACTGCTTCTTTTCACTTGTGAGCTGAAGTTAGCATGGAGAGGAAATCTAGCTTAAGATGTTTATTAAAACCAAGCATTTTTAATTGTTATTTATTTATTACATTTTTGGCACACTGTTATTACTTTATAAATAATTCAAGGCAGCAAACCAACCTAATCTTCCTTCCTCCCCCCATTTTCCCCCTAACAACAAGCCTGTGAGGTAGGCTAGGCTGAGAGATAGTGATTGGCCCACCCAGCTAGCTTTTGTACCTAAAATAGGATTAGAACTCCTTGTCTCTTGGTGAGAGGGTGGGGGGGGGGGAGGTGGGGAGGGAGGGAGGGAGAGAAAGAGAGACCCAAAGACACCTAGTGAACTTTCCTGGGTGAAGGGAGATGTCAGCTGGGGTCTTCCCAGATCTAGCCCAACATTTAAGCAGGATTCCACCCTGGCTGTCTCTTCTTTTAAAATTGCAGAGCAGTTCCCAAGGAAATGGCGGTACTTACTTTTCAAGACTTCTTCTCAGCCAAGAGATAATCTTGCAAGCGTCTGTTCCTACGTAAGGTCCAAAATTCCTTGCCTTTTTGTTCTGCTTGCTCAGATGTTGCTAAGGTTTGGGCAAAGTCCAACTTGGTTCAAATTAAATATTAAAAGTTACGCTTAAGCACCTTGGCTGGACGTGAACCAGTCAAGGCTAGACTAAGTGAAAGGAGATGGATGGATGGATGGATTCTGCAAACTCCAGATGACCACCGTCTGCATTTGAGACACACTAGGATGTCTATAGCTTTCTATCGTCAGTATAGGTAGTCCTCGACTTACAACGTTCATTTAGTGACCATTTCAAGTTATGATGGCGCTGCAAAAAGGAACTTATGACCATTTTTCACAGTTATGACCGTTGCAGCATCCCCATTTACATTCGGATGCTTAGCAACTGGTTGGCAAGCATCTGAATTTTGATCATGTGACCGTGGGGATGCTGTGAAGGTTGTGAGTGCAAGGACCTGTTGTATTTATGACACTGGCAGTGTCTCAGAGTAATGTGATCATGCTTTGCAACCTTCTGACAAGCAAAGTCAATGGGGAAGACGGATTCACTTAACAACCACGCTACTAATTTAACAACTGCAGTGATTCACTTAACAAATGTGGCAAGGAAAGTCCTAAAGTGGAGCAAAACTTACTCAACAAATTTCTCACTTAGCAAGAGAGTGCTCAACTGCAGTCATAGGTCGAGGTCATCAACTTACCACTGGAAGTTACAATGGCACTGAAAAAAGTACTTACAACATGTCCTTGCTCTCACAACCTTCACAGCATCCCCACGGTCACATGATGAAAACTCAGATGCTTGCCAAATGGCATGTATTTACAATGATTGCAGCATCCCAAGGTCACGCCATGACTTTCCCAGCCAGCTTACAACAAGCAAAGGCAATGGGGGAGGCTAGATTTATTTAAGAACTGCGGTGATTTGCTTGAAAACTGTGAGGAAAAAAACGTTGTAAAATATGGGGTAACTAACTTCACAACCACGTTCCTTCGCAACAGAAATTTTGGTCGTAACTCGAGGACTACCTGCAAAACCTTGCTTCGAATTATTTTTTTTATCCAGTTTAACCACAGTTGGGCACATCCAAATTCTGCTACCAGGAAAGAGATATGACAAATGCCAGATTCTTTAGGCATATCTGGCAGGACTGATCCTGTTTGTGGTGGGGAAAAGCCCTCTACCATATCAAATTTGGGGTTTAGCAAAACTTTATTTTTAAAAAGTAGTGCCCAAGAAAGAAGGATGAATGGCGCCACCTATTGGTATTATTTAGCAATTTTTTTCTCAGCCAAACAAAATGCAAGCGTTAGGCAATCCTGAAGTTCACAGAAGGCCAAACATAATACAAGCCTGAAGGACATTTATCTGGTTAAAATGGTGGGGCAGAGGAAATCTGGTGGTTAATTTTTCTACATCTCCTCTGTGCTCTAGGAATAGACATGGAGACAGAAGAGGCTTTAGCTGTGGCTACAGAAATCTGCTGGGTAAGACCTATCTTTCTGGATTCATTTAAATAAATAAACCTTTATTGTCAAAGTACAACATGTGTACATTGAGATTAGCCCAACTAATCCAACATTTTGTCTCCAACAGGGAAAGCATTTTGCCAGTTTGCATCCTGGTGCTCTCAGGCAGCGGTGTCTGCAAGATTGAGAAAACAAAATCTCATGGCATCTTGTTATTGTCAGGAAGGAAGGAAGGAAGGAAGGAAGGAAGGAAGGAAGGAAGGAAGGAAGGAAGGAAGGAAGGAAGGAAGGAAGGAAGGAAGGAAGGACACAGGTACAACCTCCCCACAGGTTGAATGTGATGTCACACCCATTGGACAACCATTTGTCTGAAATGCTATAGGGCAGGGGTCCCCAACCCTTGGTCTGTGGACTGGTACCAGGCCACAGCATGCCAGCAACTGGGCCACACAAACAAGCAAAGCCCCATCTGCAGGATTCAGGCAGCACACAAAACCACACACTCTCCGGTCTGTGGAAAAATCTCTCACATGTAACCGGTCCCTGGTACCCAACAGGTTGGGACCTCTGCTATAGGGTCTCTTGCTTGAGCAGACTAAAAGATCTCCAAGGTCCATTCCTAAACACCACCACTCAGTTGTGAAAATTCCCAAAATTCTTCCTCTATGTTGCAATCTTGGGTCTATCTTGATGAATTCTATACCAGCAATTATGTTTATTGGACATGAGATAACTTTTGCACCAGAAAGGATGGGTTTTGTGATGGATGATGGGGAACTGGTATAAACTGAAGCAGGGAAAGAAGAGATCTATGGCACGGGTCCCCATCCTGGCTGTGGCCCATTACCACACCTTGAGCTGTTCAGAACTGGGCCACGGAAGTGGGCTAGTGCGCAGGTTCACACATCGTCATTTGTGTGAGCAGCAGGCGAGCATGTGTGCTCCATTTGCACAAATGATGGGTGCGCGTGCCTGCTGCTCATGCAGATAGGGCTGCGCACATGTGCGTTTGCCCGCTGCTCACATGGAAAGGTTGGGGAATTCTGATCCACTGGAATTGTGAACTTCTGCTGTTATTACCCCTTAGTTCAATGTTCAATTCCCACATGGGAATTCTGGGAGTTGAAGTCCACTCACTGAAAAATTGCTAAGATTGAGAAAGAGTGATGTGAACAATTTGTTCTCTGTGTGGATGCCGCTTCTGGAAGTCCATTCTGGGCCTGGGCAACAAAAAATTAGCTACCGGTTCTGCCGAACTGGTGCGAACCGGCTGAATCCCACCACTGTTTGAGAAACACTGCTATTGTTTAAGAATCACTTTGTTGGCTTCAATCTGGTACCTGAATCTGGTGTCTAAATTGGCACCACTTGAGCCAAGGAAGCACCGTCACCTGCATTCTGTGAAAAGGTCAGTAGAGGGCGCACGCATTTTATTCTTCAGGACAGTTTTGTGTTTCCTTAGTTTGCAAATTTTAGCCAGGGAATATTCACCGTTTTACTATTCAGGTAATCCTCAATTTCTGACCACAACTGAGCCCCAAATTTCTGTAGCTAAGTGAGAAAATTGTTAAGTAAATTTTGTCCCATTTTGCGACCTTTCTTGCCACAATTGTTAAGTGAATCACTGCCATTGCTAAGTTAGTAGCACGTTGTTAAACAAATCTGGCTTTCCCATTGACTTTGCTTGTCAGAGGGTCGCAAAAGGGGATCACGTGACCCCGGGACACTGCAAAAGGCGTAAATATGAGTCAGTTGCTAAGCGTCTGAATTTTGATTATGTGACCATGGGGATGCCGAAATGGTTGTAAATGTGAAAAATGATCATAAGTCACTGTTTTCAGTGCTGTTGTAAATTTGAACGGTCATTAAACAAACTGTTGTAAGTCAAGGACGACCTATATTTGAATGCTAAGGAATTATTAGGTAAAGGTAAAGGTTCCCCCGCGCATGTGTGCTAGTCGTTTCCAACTCTAAGGACCGGTGCTCATCTCCGTTTCAAAGCCGAAGAGCCAGCGCTTGTCCGAGGACGTCTCCGTGGTCATGTGGCCGGCATGACTGGACGCCAAAGGCGCATGGAACGCTGTTACCTTCCCACCGTAGTGGTCCCTATTTTTCTACTTGCCTTTTTACGTGCTTTTGAACTGCTAGGTTGGCAGAAGCTGGGACGGGTAACAGGCGCTTACTCTGCTATGCGGCACTCGGGATTCGACCCGCCAAACTGCCGACCTTCTGATCGACAAGCTCAGCATCCTAACCCACTGAGCCACCGCGTCCCTTTTAAGGAATTGTTACATATCTTTAAAATCTAAGCTAATGCCAAGGTGCTTTAGAACAGGAGGGTTTTGTGTTTCTTCTTCAGTAAAATAGCTCTATTAGACAGTAAAATAATGATATAATTACCTATAAATCAATAGAAAAAATGTGCCTCTTTTGCTATTGTAACTTAGGTGACTTTCAGCTGGTACAGTGTCCAACTGTGCTCTAATTTATTTGTAAACAAGTTTTTTTTTAAAAAAAAATGAGATACAGATGGTCCTCAACTTACAATAGTTCATTTAGTGACTATTCAAAGATACACAGTACTAGAAAAAGTAACTTACTGTTTTTCACACTTAATGACCATTGTAGCATAACCATGGTCATATGATTAAACTTTGGATGCTTGGCAATTGACTCATATTTATGAGGGTTGCAGTATCCTGGGGTCACATGATCCCCTTTTGCGACTTTCTTATAAGCAAAACCAAAGGGGAAGTCAGATTCCCTTAACAACCATGTTACTAATTTAACAACTGCAGTGATTCACTTAGCAACTATGCTAAAAGATTGTAAAATGGAGCAAATTCACTTAACAAATATTTTGTTTAGCAACAGAAATGTTGGGCTCAATTATGGTCGTAAGACAAAAACAACCTGTAGTACATTTGGGGTTATAATTTGCAGAACATTTGTGTGATGTTTTCAGTAACAGCTCTTGTTGATTATTGGCCATCCATTTTTAAGTCTTGAAATGCCAATAGATCAATATTTCTCAACCATATCAACTTTAAGATGTGTGGGGTTCAACTCTCAGAATTCCCCAGCCAGTAGGGGGAATTCTGGGAGTTGAGGTCCACACATCTTAAAGTTGCCAAGATTGAGAAGCATTGCAGTCGATAAAGCCAATCAGATAAAAAGGAACTCAGCAGTGCACATTTTAGGGCATTTTGTGGAAGTAAACAGTAAAGTGACTCACTCCTTTGGAACCTGAATTTGTCTTTCAGGTTTTATGTCCACATCTGGACATATCCAAAACATTTCAACTTTGCATTTAAAAATAGGGTGCTGGACAATGGAGGCCAGAGCAGATCACTTATTTAAACTTTGGATGAAAGTGATGTTTGTCTTTCTTTACTCGTTCCAGACAATACTTTTAAAGATAATTGAAAGAAAACTCCGCTGGAATCAGAGTTGTGACAATTTTGCCTGGAATGTATGTACTCTGCAAGCACGGTTCAAGAATGAAGAATTGGCAAAGCTCAACCAGACTCAGATGTTTTGGTTTATTGGATGTTAGAGCGGCGTGATGGCCTAGAAGTGGAGCTCTCACCTCATAATCAGGAGGTTGTGAGTTCCATCCTAGGTAGCAGCAGATATTTCTCTCTCTGGACCCAGTGAGTGAATGTCTGCTGCTAACTCTGCGTAGGAGTCAGGAAGGGCTTCAGGCCAATAAACACTCAGCTCCAATCAGTCACCCTGACGCCACCTGGAAGCAAGCAAGGTTGCAGGATCTTTGAAAAACAGCAGCTACAAAGGGGTTTCATGTGCACACAGGTGTGATGTCACTCTGAACACCTGTAGGGCTTCATAATGATAATAATAATAATAATAATAATAATAATAATAATAATAATAATAATAATAATAATAATAATAATAATAATAATAATAAATAATAATAAAGTTGGAAAGGACCTTGAAGGTCATCTAGTCCAACCCCCTGCTCAGGCAGGAAACCCTATACCATTTCAGAAAAATGGCTGTCCAGTCTCTTCTTTAAAACTTCCAGTGTTGGAGCATTCACTGCTTCTGGAGGCAGGTTGTTCCACTGGTTAATTGTTCTCACAGTCAGGAAGTTTCTCCTTAGTTCTAGGTGGCTTCTCTCCTTGATTAGTTTCCATCCATTGCTTCTTGTCCTGCTTTCAGGTGCTTTGGAGCAGGGCTTTTCAACCTTTTCACCCATTGTACCACTTTTAGGATATGGCAACATCCGAGTGCCACCAGTCGCCTAGCAAAAAAAAAGAAAGGGAAAAAGTGATGAAGTACAGGTAGTCCTCAACTTACAACAGTTCGCTCAGTGACTGTTCGAAGTTACAATGGCACTGAAAAAAGTGCCCCCCAAGCCACAGCCGAGCAAGACACGTGCCTGCCCGCCCGGCAGCGCTCTTCCTCCTGTCCGAGGTTTTCATTGTTGTGTTTCTGTTGAGGATTGGCAGCGGGGGTGGGGTGGGGGGTGTTTGGTTTTTATTCCCCCCCTCCCCATCTGCTGGGTGGTTGCAGCAGATTTTGGTCACTTCACATGACCCTGGGACACTGACCGTCATAAATATGAATCAGTTGCCAAGCATCTGAATGTAAATCACAAGACCCTGGAGATGCTGCAACATTCCAGCTGATCGACGCTTCTTCTGGGCTCAGCAGACATGCCGGGATCAGTGCTGCTTTCCAGTTGATTGGTGCTTCTTCAGGGCTCAGCAGAAGCACCAGGATCAGCACCGAGCTCCAGCTGGAGCCTGGCACTGATCCTGCTGCTTCCACTGAGCCCTGTCAGCCCTGAAGAAGCGCTGATCCTGGTGCTTCCGCTGAGCCCTGACAGCCCTGCAGCTCCAGCCGTCTCTCGCTCAGGCTTGTGCAGTGCTGCCACCAGTTCAGCTCATTCCTTAGTGGAGCAGTGGGCTGATGCCTCCTTAAGTAACACAAGCTGCCTGCAATTAGTGCAGGTTCGCATCCCACCAGGCTCAAGGTTGACTCAGCCTTCCATCCTTCCGAGGTAGGTAAAATGAGGACCCAGATTGTTGGGGGCAATTAAGCTGACTTTGTAATAATGCCGCTTGGGGTGTGTGTGAAAGCCCTAATAAGCAGGCATATACATAGAATGAAGGCTACTGCTAAGCTTGTAAGCCGCCCTGAGTCTTCGGAGAAGGGCGGGATATAAATGTAATAAAAATAAATAAAATAAATAAAAAATTCCCCTCCCCCGCTACCACTTTTCTAGGATGGCCGCGTACCACCTGCCAGGTGCCAATGTACCACAGGTGGTACCCGTACCACTGGTTGAAAAGCCCTGCTTTGGAGAATAGGCTGACACCCTGCCACATTCTCTGTAGCACCCTCTGCAGCATTTGAATTTTGATCATTTGACAGTGGGGATGCTGCAACAGTCACAAGTGTGAGCAATGGTAATAAGTTACCTTTTTTCAATTCTATTGTAACTTTGAACAACTTATAACAATGAACTGTTATAAGATGAGTGTATTCAGAGGTCGTGTGATGGCCACTTAATTTAATTAGTGGCTCTGAAGCTCAGACCTCTGCTAAGTCACTTTTCCATCTTTTAGCAATGGAAAGTAGTCAGCAATGATAAAGGTAATAATAAAGGAAATTTAATGTGACAAATGTGAGGTTTTTTTTATTATTTTAGATGTTTTATTGTTGGCTTGTAACAAAAAGGGGGTGGTGCCTAAGTGCCTGCAGTGCATTACATTTTAAATATTGTGTTATTCTTGTGCTTTCTGGTCTGATAACCATAATGAAATTGATGCTGATGATATTTTTCATCCTTTGGGGAAGAAATCTGTTAAAATAACCATCCTAAAATTCATGTCACTGCTGAAATAGCCCTAAGCACCCAAAAATGCATTCTGCAAATGTGTTCAGACGTTTAACAATGCATCTTTATTTACCCCCAAAATTGCATACCTCATTTCATTGGAACTCAGATATTTATTATTGACTAAAACAACCCCTGAGTTATAAGAGCAATCAATGTGCAAATGAGATTTCTGTAGAGTTGCAACTCATTCGATTTCATGTTTATGAAACAGAGAACCTGATCTGCATTGTGGTGTGGGATTCCTTAACTCCTTTTTTGTATTCCAGATCAGGGGGGATGGTTTTTTTCCCCCCTGCAAATTTGGTTATTTGAATTTTAACTTTAAAATATTTTATTGCAAAGTTGGTCTGGGGACCCTTGGGAGCTGAAGTCCATACCTCTTCAATTGTAAAGGTTGAAAAATATTGCCGCGTTTTCCAAAAGCCCACAAAATTAACCTGGGGAGAATGAAATTTGCACCTTTTTGTAGCTGCTTCTTTCAAACAACTTGGTACATCGAAACCAGACAGAGCTTCGACTGTATTCTTGTGACTGCCATCTTGACTTATTTGACCATGCTCCCTTTGTTCCTGCCAGTATCATCTGAATCAGGTTGTGAACCAGCCCAAGGCCGGTGCAAGAGACAAATTACTTCCCCACAACCCCACAATGGTTTAGGAAAATAGACCATTTCTCCTCCGAACTAGAAAGTGCAAAGAAACTACCGGTATCCTTGTGTCCTTCCTTCCCCTTGCAGGAGGAGATGTGTGGGCCCTGCAAAAAGACAGATGAAGACAATAGTCTGTGGGCTTCCCAGACACGTCAGCTCTTCTCGGGATTAAAAATAGATAAAGAGCAAGAAAAAGGATGAATGCTGTTTCTTCTCGCAGAGGAAGGCAGCAACGGAATGCAAATCACAGCTCATAGCTTGTAGCATCTCCCCAGCCAAGGGACAGGGAAGAGTGAAAATCCTCATTTGTTCTCCTGGGTTTTTTTACCGAAATTCCACCTTTGTGTCACTTCAACAATAAAATGGCTGGCAATTTAATCTGTCTGTCTGTCCCTCCCTCCCTCCCTCCCTCCATCTCTATCAGTCTGTGTCTTGTCTGCCTGCCTGCCTGCCTTTTTCATTCAGTCTATCTATGCATCCAATCCCATCCCATCCTTCTCTCTCTTTCTGTCTATCTATGCATCCATCTGTTTCTGTCTGTCTCCATCCATCTCTCTTTCTCCATCCATCCATCCATCCTTAGTTGTTGTCTATCTGTCTATCATTCTGGTCTGTCTATCCATGCATCCGTTCATTGTCTGTCTGTCTGCCTGTCCACTTCTCTCTCTCTCTCTCTCTCTCTCTCTCTCTCTCTCTCTCTCTCTCTCTCTCTCTCTCTCTCTCTCTCTCTCTGTATCTATATCTATCATCTATGTATCTGTAGCTATGTATCTATGTATGTATCTATATCTATCATCTATGTATCTGTAGCTATGTATCTATGTATGTATCTATATCTATCATCTATGTATCTGTAGCTATGTATCTATATCTATCATCTATGTATCTGTAGCTATGTATCTATATCTATCATCTATGTATCTGTAGCTATGTATAGGTATATATCATGTATGTATGTATGTATGTATGTATGTGTCTGTCTGTCTATCATCTTTCTCTTTCCCTCTCTCCCTCCCTCCCTCTCTCTCTCCCTCTCTCTCTCTCTTTCCTTTGGATACAGAACAGTCTCAGATATTTAAGCAGAGACAAATCGGTTTTTCACTTGTTATTCAGAAAAAAGAAGTTTTCCATATGCAGAAACTAATCAATGGGTGGAATCTAGGTTTGCAGCAAAAGTGGGATAGGACATGGCATATCCTATATACCATGATGTCATCATTGCACAATGCCCTCCCTGGTGTAATTTTTGTCATGTTAGCAGTCCTGCAGAAGAACGTTTCCATAGTGATCTCACTGAATGTTAAAACACCATGAAAGGACTTCTTGGTCCAGCTGTCGGCCAAAAAACAGCCAGTCAATATAGCTGGCTTGCATTTTGCTGGCAGTGACTGTTCAAAGTCATGGTACAAAAGCACTGAAAAAAGTGACTTATGACCGTTTTTCACACTTAAGATCATTGCAGCATCCCCATGGTCACGTGATCAAAGGTCAACCGCTTTGCAATTGACTCATATTTATGACGGTCGCAGTGTCCCGGGGTCACGTGATCCCCTTTTGCGACCTCCTGACAAGCAAAGTCAACGGGGGAATCCAGAGTCACTTAACAACCATGTCACTAACTTAACAACTGCAGTGATTCACTTAACAACCATGGCAAGAAAGATCATAAAGTGGGGCAAAGGTCATTTAACAAAAGTCTCATTTAGCAACCGAAACTTTGGGCTCAACTGTGGTGGTAAGTCAAGGACGCCGGTATTTCACCAACTGAAAGCAGAACTGGCCACTGGCTTACTTTCTGTTAGCAAGGAACAATTAAAGTGCCTTCATTATTTGTCTACCTCGGCTGGGATTTTCGATCATACAGTTTCTAAATTCTTAAACGAGGTGGAGAAACACTTCCCTAGAAAAAAGATGTCTGAAAACTTCTTAAGTTTTATAGCAAGTAAAACCCCACTGATTCTAGGATGCTTTGGGGCCATTACATGATTGGGTAGGACATTAGATGACTCTTGGGGGGGGAACGGGTTCCTTTGAAATGTTTATTAAATTTATATCATTCCTCTCTATTCCTTGATCACAATCTGCTTTAACACAAAAACAGAGTTGGAAGGACCTTGAAGATCGTCTAGCCTAACCTACTGCTCAAGCAGGAAACTCTATACCATTTCAGACAAATAGTGGCCTGTTGTTGTTGTTGTTAGCTGCGAAGTCGTGTCCAACCCATCGCGACCCTATGGACAACGTTTGTTAGGTAGATGACTCTGCACATCCTTATCAACCTTCGTCCAGGCCTTCCTGTCCTCTACCATCTTCTGGAGTCCATTTAAGCTCACGCCTACAGCTGCAATGACTCCATCCAGCCACCTCGTTCTCTGTCGTCCCCTTCTTCTCTTGCCCTCAATCTTTCCCAGCATTAGGCTCTTCTCCAGTGAGTCCTTCCTTCTCATTAAGTGGCCAAAGTATTTGAGTTTCAGCTTCATGATCTGGCCTTCTAAAGAGCAGTCAGGGTTGATCTCCTCTAGGACCGACCGGTTTGATCGCCTTGCAGTCCAAGGGACTTGCAGAAGTCTTCTCCAGCACCATAGTTAAACAGCCACTAGATGGCAGCAAAACAGGTACTCAAAATTCTTCTGTTGTTAGTTGCAAAGTCCTGTTCTGCCCATCGCGACCCTATGGACAACGTTCCTCCAGGCCTTCCTGTCCTCTACCATCTTCTGGAGTCCATTTAGGCTCACGCCTACTGCTTCAGTGACTCCATCCAGCCACCTCATTCTCTGTCGTCCCCTTCTATTGCCCTCAATCTTTCCCAGCATTAGGCTCTTCTCCAGTGAGTCCTTCCTTCTCATTAGGTGTCCAAAGTATTTGAGTTTCAGCTTCAGGATCTGGCCTTCTAAAGAGCAGTCTGGGTTGATCTCCTCTAGGACCTAACGGTTTGATCGCCTTGCAGTCCAAGGGACTCGCAGGAGTCTTCTCCAGCACCATAGTTCAAAGGCCTCCATTCTTTGGCGCTCAGCCAAATAGTGGTTTATCTCTTCTTAAAAAATTCCAGGATGGGAGCACCCACAACTGCTATATAAGTAACTTAAGACAGGTAACTTTAAGTCTGCACATTCTTTCAACGTTATGGCTTTGACTGCAAGGGAAAGAGACAGATTCCACACCTCTACCAATTCTGAGGGAGTACTGGAGGGATTTATTACAGTTAATTGGCAATTACTTCTCCTAGCCCTTTGATCAGAAGATAGACCTGTTCTGGAGACAGGATTAACTATATTTATTTAAACAACAGTTGACTAGAGAACAAATGGATATTTGACCCAAGGCAATTTCTTTATAACGTTTGGGATGATTTGAGATAGATAAACTGCCATGGTAAATTTTCTACAAGTGGGTTACAGTAACAGCCTGTTAACAGAGAGAGTTTTCACACTTTTAATTTTGTTTTGTTCCACTAATATTATTTTTCCTGTTAATTACTTGCTGATTAATATTATAGAAGACAGGTCAACAAGTTGCAAATAGATTTAGTAGTTTAAAAATTTTTGGAGGGCTTGTTTCGCAAGGCTTGTTGGAACTAATGTTGTAGTAATATATTAATCAGTATTCCACTAGAGGGGATATGTGTAGAATGCCTTTTTTATGCACCTTTTTAATGCTTTGATTGTTTTTTTTTCTTTTTGTCATTTTGGTGTTTTTTTGTTGTTGAGTTTTTTGAGTATACTTACTGAATGTTAAAATACCATGAAAGCAACTCTTGATCTAGCTTTCTGCCAGCAAACATCTGGCTTGCATTTTGCTGGCTATCACCAATTACAGTATTGGTGTATTTTTGTATTTTAACTTTGTTTTGAATAAAATAAAAACAGAAAGAAGGCAATGATTATAGATAATACTCCTTCCCCCTTCTCCTATTTTTGCCCACAACAACCTTGTGAGGTGGGCTAGGCTGAGAGAGAGGGATTGGTCCAAAATATCCCAGCTGGCTTTCATGGCTCAGGCAGAACTAGAACTCACTGTCTCCTTGTTCCCAGCCAACACTATAACCACTAGATCAAACTGCCTCTCTTTCTGCCCTCCCTTTGATTAGGTGCTGGTAAGAAAGGTGTGCCGCTCTGCCATCCTGGCTGAAAATTGATTGGCAAACAGGACTTTTTGGAGAGAAGGTTTTTGCCTGCAAAATAATAATAATAATAATAATAATAATAATAATAATAATAATAATAATAATAATAATAATAATAATAATAATAATTAATAATAATAATAATAAACCTTTATTGTCAAAGTACAACATGTGTACATTGAGATTAGCTGAGCCTCCCCCCGGGCTCTCTCCCCCCAACACACAGTGACAACAAACCCTCCATCCCACCACACCATGTGAACCAGCTACACCACACACCGGCCTCCCAAGTCAATTCTGCATACGTTCACAGAGATTATGTCCCATTTAAAAGCCTAACAGCCCACGGATAAAAGCTATTTTTCAGCCTGTTGGTACGGCTAGCTACATTCCTATATCTCCTACTGGATGGTAGTAGAGTAAAGAGATACCGTCCAGGGTGTGAGTCATCCCTGAGAATCTTCCTCACTCTTCCAAGGCAACGAGCCCTGGCGATGTCATCCAGGGGTGTCAGGGAACAGCCCACGATGTCTTGTGCTGTGCTCAACACCCTCTGTAATACTTTCCTGTCCGCGGCTGTCAGACCAGCATACCAAACCACAATACAAGAGGACGCTCTCTATAGTAGACTGGTAAAAGAGGGTCATTAGCCATTGTTCTACCCTGTTCTTCCGCAAGACCCTAAGAAAGTGAAGCCTCTGTTGGGCCTTTCTAGCCACCTGGGTTGTGTTAACTTTCCAGGTCAGATCTTCGCAAAGGTAGACTCCCAGAAATTTAAAGGAGGAAACTCTCTCCACACAGTCCTCCCCGATGTAAAGTGGGGCAGGTTCCTCCTTTTTTCTCCGGAAGTCTAACACCATCTCTTTCGTCTTGCCAATGTTTAGGTGCAAGTTGTTGTTACTACACCATATGGATAGTTTTTGTACCTCCGCCCTATATGCTGTCTCATCCCCACCTGTAATAAGACCCACCACAGTTGTATCATCTGCAAACTTGATTATCGCAGTGGATGGGTCAGATGATACACAATCATAAGTGTATAAAGAGTACAGGTAGGGGCTAAGCACACAGCCCTGTGGCGTGCCGGTGCAAAATGAAGCCGACTCTGGTTAAACCTGTGGAAGCATGCCAAGAACTGGAGGCAAGGAAATGGGGAGCCAGCCCTTGGTTTGCGAACTTTCCTTCACGCAATCAGGTTTTCGTTTCCTGATTGAGCTTCCCATCCCCAAAAAGGAAAAAAGAAAGATTGCAGAGAAGAGCAGCAAAGATGATTAAAGGATCTGGAGTCTAAATAGTATGACCAACGGTTGCAGGAATTGGGTATGTCTAGTTTAATGAAGAGAAGGGTGAGGGGGGACATGATAGCAGTCTTCCAATATCTCAGGGGCTCCCCCAAAGAAGAGGGAGTCAAGCTATTCTCCAAGGCACCTGAGGGCAGGACAAGAAGCAACAAATGGAAACTAATCAAGGAGAGAAGCAACCAAGAACTAAGGAGGAATTTCCTGACATTGAGAGCAATTAATCAATCGAACAGCTTTCCTCCTGAAGTTGTGGGCGCTCCATTGCTGGAGGTTTTAAATTCAGGCTGAACAACCATTTGACTGGGGTAGAGTAAGGACTCCTCCCTTGAGTAGGGGGTTTGACTGGAAGACCTCTAAGTTCACTTTCAGCCCCATGATTCAAAGGGCAAGCTAATAACGTACAACCACAACTATCCCAAAATTTTTGTTGCTAAGTGAGACAGCTGTTAAGTGAATTTTGCCTCATATTACGAACTTTTTGTTAAGGGAATCACTGCGGTTGTGAAGTTAGTAACACGGTTGTTAAGTGAACATGGCTTTCCCGTTGATTTTCCTTGTCAGAAGGTCACAAAAAATGATCACATGACCCCGGGATTCTGCAACCGTCATAACTATGAGTCAGTTGCCATACGTCTGAATTTTGATCATGTGACCATGAGGATGCTGCAACAGTGTTAAGTGTGAAAAGCGGTCTTAAGTCACTTTTTTCAGTGCCGTTGTAACTTTGTTCTAAATGAACATTTGTAAGTGCAGAACTACTTGTAATGCTCTATTTCTTCCTATCATCAGTTCAGTGTTCATGCCTCTCTCCGAAGGCTGATCTGTTTGCAGATTCTCTCCCCCCCCCCCACATCCTCCCTTCCTCTGGCCTCATTCCCACTTCCATTTTTCATTTTGGCACCACGCCGATTCTAATATTCTCCCGGCAGAAACTCTCCATCTGTCTGAACCTGCTTTGTCCTGGCAAGCACATTTTTCCTTTCGCCTTATATGGTGATCGCCTTCATTGTTGATGCCTTTTCTTCCTTGCTTCTCTCTAATGCTCTCATCCAAGCATTCTTTAGAAATTTAAAGCTGGGTGGTGGTGATGGTAGAGAGTCTGTCAGAAGAAACTCCAGATGTGAAGTGTTAAGACCACCTAATAACGCCTTGGTAAGACCACACACCGCATCCATGATATAAAAAAAGATGTTGAGACTCTAGAACCGTGGTGGCAAACCTATGGCACGTGTGCCACAGGTGGCACGCAGAGCCCTCTCTGTGGGCACGCGCGCTGTTGCCCAGCCCTAGGCCTTCAGCTGGCTTTTATAAACCCTTTTCGCTTTAGGCCTCCGCCGCCATGTGCAAAAAAAAAAAGGTTTGATCAATCAATCAATTTCAATTTCTCGTGGGAAAAAAAAGATCTCGCAAAGTTGGAATTGATTGTTTGAACTTTTTAGTCCCACCCAGGCTGCCGTTACCACTGCAGCCACGCCCACCCAATGGGCCACACCTACCCAATGGGCCACACCCACCCGGCACCCGACGATACATAAGTGGGTTTTGGGCTGCAGTTTGGGCACTTGGTCTCTAAAAGGTTCTCCATCACTGCTCTAGAAAGAGTGCAGGGAAGAGCAACAAAGAGGATTAGGGGACTGGAGGCTAAAACATACAAGGAACCATGTCTAGTTTAATAAAAAAAAGGACTAGGAGTGACATGAGAGCAGTCTTCCAGTATTTGAGGGGCCACAAGAAAGAATAAGGGGGTCCACCTATTCTCCAAAGCACCTGAAGGCAGGACAAGAAGCAACAGATGGAAACTAATCAAGGAGAGAAGCAACCTAGAACTAAGGAGAAACTTCCTGACAGTGAGGACAATTAACCAGTGGAACAGGTTGTCTTCTGAAGTTCTAAGTGCTCCATCACTGGAGGTTTTTAAGCTTGATAGTTATTTGTCTGAAATGGTATAGATATCATGCTTGAGCAGAAGGTTGGACTAGAAGACCTCCAAGGTCCCTTTCAACTCTGTTATTCTATTATTCCCATGGTCCTGTGATCAAGAAGCATGTATTTATGATGATTGTAGCATCCTGGGGTCATGGGATCACTATGGGTGACTTTCCCAGCTGGTTTTTGGCCATCAAATGTGGGAAGCTGGATTTGGTGACTTAGAACTGCAGCGAGTTGCTTAATAACCGGGACAAAAAAGATTGTAAAATCAGTCATGATTCACTTACCAACCATTTGTTGTACAGCAATGTTTCAAGTTACAACAGCACTGGAAAAGATGACTTTTAATGGTTTTCACATTTACAACTGTGGCAGCATCCCCATGAGCATCTGACCAAAATGTGGGTGTTTGGCCACTGGCATTAGTGATGATAATTGCATGTTTTGGGATCAGATAATCACTATAGGTCACTGATGGCGAACCTTTTAGAGACCAAGTGCCCAGACTGCAACCCAAAACCCACTTATGTATCGTCAGGTGCCAGGTGAGTGTGGCCCATTGGGTGGGTGTGGCCCATTGGGTGGGTGTGGTTGCAGTGGTGATGGCAGACTGGGTGGGACTAAAAAGTTCAATCAATCAACTCCAACTTTGCAACTTTTTTTCCCCACAAGAAGCTGAAATTTATTGATTGATTGAACCTTTTTTTTTGCACACGGTGGCGGAGGCCTAAAGTGAAAAGATTTTATAAAACCCAGCTGAAGGCCTAGGACTTGGGTGATGGTGCCGTGCCCACAGAGAGGGCTTGGTGTGCCACCTGTGGTACGCATGCCATAGGTTCACCACCACGGCTATAGGTAGTCCTTGACTTACAATAGTTCATTTAGTGACCATTCAAAGTTACAACGGCACTGAAAAAAGTGACTTATGACCATTTTTCACACTTATGACCATTGCAGCACCCCCATGATCCCCATGACGCTTGGCAACTGGTTCATACTTATGACGGCTGCAGCATCCTGGTGTCATGTGATCCCCTTTTGCGACCTTCTGACAAGCAAAGTCAGTGGGGCAGCCAGTTTGTTAACAACCTTGCTACTAACTTAACAACTGCAGTGATTCACTTAACAACTACGGCAAGAAGCCTTGGTGGAGCAGTGGGCTAATGCTTCCTTAAGTAACACCAGCTGCCTGCAATTAGTGAAGGTTCGAGTCCCACCAGGCTCAAGGTTGACTCAGCCTTCCATCCTTCCGAGGTAGGTAAAATGAGGACCCAGATTGTTGGGGGGCAATTAAGCTGACTTTGTAATAATGCCGCTTGGGTGTGTGTGTATGAAAGCCCTAATAAGCAGGCATATACATAGAATGAAGGCTATTGCTAAGCACATTGGTTTGTGCTTTAGATTGTAAGCCGCCCTGAGTCTTCAGAGAAGGGTGGGATATAAATGGGATTAAAAAGAAAAGAAAAGGTTGTAAAAGGGGCCAAAACTCACTTAACAGCTACATTGCTTAGCAACAGAAATGTTGGGGCGCAATTGTGGCTGTAAGTTGAACACTACCAGTGTTTGTGATTCTGACAAGCGAAGTCAGTGACGGAAACTGGATTTATTTACTTTAGTTTTGTATTTCTTAGCCATTTATCTCCTTCTCTGAGAGGTTAAACAACTACACGATTCACTTAATAACTACAGTGGTTCACTTAATAACCATGGCCAAAAAGATGGAAAAAGGACTTGTGAATCACTTAACAACTGCCTTGCTTAGCAACAGAAATTCTGGTCCCAATTGTAGTCATGAGGACCATCTGTAGTCAGTTCTTACCTTAAAAACTTGATTGCTGGTCTCAAAATACAGCAGTCATTTGTTGTTGGTTTTTTTTTGAAAATTTTATTGATTTTCTAGTGTTACATTTATAAGATAAGATAATCTTTATTGTCATTTTTTTTACTGTGGGCATAATGGCATACATCAAAAATGAAATTTAGTTGCCCGCTCTCAAAGTATATCTTTCCAAAAGTATATCTTTGAAAAGCAACGTGGTGGCTGAGTTGCAATAATTCAATTACATACAAATATCATTAGTACAAATCTCAGACTATTACAGTAAATATTTCCTCTCTTTTCCCCTTAATATGTACTGTCTCCTATTTAAATTAATACACTTATTCTATCAATCAAATGAAAAATAACTTTCAAGAGCTTTTAGTTTATTTATATATCTTAATTGTTTTAATGTTCAATCTTTTAGACAATCAATGACCTAGTGAATTTTTCCCAATTTTAATTTTCTATTAATATTTAAAATTTAATGTTTAATATTTATCATTTCCAAGTTTTAAATGACCCCAATTCCCTTTATCACAATTCCTCACAAAATTTGGTGCTCAGGGTACACGTCATTATTTGTATTCACCTGTTCTTCAACAATGCAGTGCAGCAGTCTTTACCTAACTTGAGGTTCTGCACTCAATCCAAGCATTATTGAGGGTACATGTTAAGTCGTGGGCTCTGGTGAGCAGGAATGATGACACAAGACTAAGTTCAGGGAAACTCATTCTTTTATTCTTGCTGGAACTGTACTGGAGCTTGGGCCACACCCAGCCACAATATATAGCCTAGCCCCTAGGTGGCAGCCAATAGGTTTGAACCCACGCTTGCCACCTGGGGCTGACCAATTGCAGGACCGGAGACGGCCTGTCTGGGTTGCTGGAGAGCCGTTAGCTCTTCCAGCAACGCACGTGGTGTAATACCACAAGCCCAATACATAACAGTACACAAGAACAAAATCAACTTAAAACATGGAGGAAAGAGACCAGTGAGCAAGGGATAATATTAAAGGAGGACAGGTCTGAAGGACCTGTCCTCCTTTATGCTACAACAGTTGATTTAATGACTATTCAAAGTTACAACAGCACTGAAAAGAGTGATTTACAACATTTTTTTTCACAGTTGTAGCATCCCCTTGGTCACAGTAATCAAAATTTGGATGCTTGGCAACTGACTCATATTTATGAGCTTTGCAGTGTCCCGGGGTCACATGATCCCCTTTTATGACCTTCTGCTAAGCAAAGTCAATGGGGAAGCCAGATTCACTTAACAACCATGTTAATAACTTAACAGCTGCTGAGATTCACTTAACAACTGTAGCAAGAAAGGATGTAGAAATGGGTGCGACTCACTGCCTTACTTAACACTGGAAATTCTGGTCTTGTTCCTGATCGTAAGTTGAGGACCGCTTGTACCACTGAACCCAAAATTTCTGTTATTAAGCGAGGCATTTGTTAAATGAATTTTGCCCTGTTTTACAATCTTTCTTGCCACAATTGTTAAGTGAATCACTGCAGTAGTTAAGTTAGTAACGTGGTTGTTAAGTGAATCTGGCTTCCCCATTGGCTTTGCTTGTCAGAAGGTCGCAAAAGGGGATTGCGTGACCCTGGGTCACTGCAACCGTCATAAATATGAACCAGTTGCCAAGTGTCTGAATATTGATCACGTGATCACAGGGATGCTGCAACAGACGTAAGTGTGAAAAACGGTCATAAGTCACTTTTTTCAATGCCATTGTACCTTTGAACAATTGCTAAATCAATTGTTGTAGTATAAAGGAGGCTTTTGTGCATCAGATGAAACTGGACATGTAGCATGTTCTAGTGGTCTTCAAGAAAAAACATCCCGCTGAATACACACAGTATAAAAATAGGCAACTGCCCGCCATTACCAAACTTTTTACATGTGGGTAACAAAGCACACCTTTTGATAAAAATGTCAGAGGAAAGGAGCAGAGTAGGCCAGAGTCTGAGAAAAAACGGGCCTGGAGAAATTTCACTCAAATGGTAAGTGAAATGGATGAGCAAAGTATGTTGTTGTTGTTGTTAGCTGCGAAGTCGTGTCCGACCCATCGTGACCCTATGGACAACGTTCCTCCAGGCCTTCCTGTCCTCTACCATCTTCTGGAGTCCATTTAAGCTCACGCCTACTGCTTCAGTGATTCCATCCAGCCACCTCATTCTCTGTCGTCCCCTTCTTCTCTTGCCCTCAACCTTTCCCAGCATGAGGCTCTTCTCCAGTGAGTCCTTCCTTCTCATTAGGTGGCCAAAGTATTTGAGTTTTAGCTTCAGGATCTGGCCTTCTAAAGAGCAGTCAGGGTTGATCTCTTCTAGGACTGACCGGTTTGATCGCCTTGCAGTCCAAGGGACTCGCAGGAGTCTTCTCCAGCACCATAGTTCAAAGACCTCCATTCTTTGGCGCTCGGCCTTTCTTATGGTCCAACTTTCACTGCCATACATTGCAACTGGGAAGACCAAAGTATAGCAAAGTATAGGGAACATACCAAAACTCATTAGATAAATTTGTTCTCCTAAAATGAATGGAACTGAACAGGGCCTGCCTTTGAAGAGGAGGAGGAGGAGGAGGAGGAGGAGGAGGAGGAGGAGGAGGAGGAGGAGGAGGAGGAGGAGGAAAATAGAGATAGGGAAGGAGGAGGTAAAGAAGAAGGTGAAAGTGAAGAAGATAGGGAAGGAGGAGGAGGAAGAGAAATAAAGAGAAGGTGAAAGTGAAAGTGAAAGTGAAGATGGAGAAGGAGAGGAAGGAATAGGAAAAGATAGAGGAGGAGAATGAAAAGATAGAAATAAAGGAGGATGAAAGTGCAGATGGAGAAGGGAGAAGGAGAGGAAGGAATAGGAGAAGGTAGAGAAGGGGAAGGAGAAGGCGAAAGTGAAAGAAGAAGGAGAGAAGATAGAGAAGGAGAAAGGAGGAGAAGACAAGGAAGGAGTAGGAGCAAAAGATCAGCAGAAGGAGAAGACATGAGGTGGAGTGAGATAAGGAAAAGGAGAAATCGGATGGGCAGGAAAAGGAAAAAATGCACACTCCGGTCTTGTCAGAAAGACCAGAGATCAATTTTAGTATTTCACTCCTGTTAAAGGAAAGAAAGTGGATTATGACTCCAAAGTGACAGAATATCCTCATCGGGTATCAATGGGTCTCTCTCAGCCCTGTCTCTGGCCAGACGCCCAGATGGATTACTCACAATGTACACTTTGATCCCGTGGAACAGCAAGCCGGGCGTTAGGCCACCCTTCTCTGCCAGAATGCTGAAAAACTTTCCGCAACTTGAGGACAGAGCAAAATGTCCCCAACATCATCGTCAGCAGCTGAGCAGCCTGGCTCCAGTTCCTGGCTGCCCCCCATCCCAAAATGTCAAGACCATTGAGGAGCCATTTATTAAAGGAAAGGGAAAGGGAGGGAGAGAGGAAAGAAGGAAGGAAAAGGGAGGGAGGGAGGGAGGGAGGGAGGGAGGAAGGAAGGAAGGAAGGAAGGAAGGAAGGAAGGAAGGAAGGAAGGAAGGAAGGAAGGAAGGAAGGAAGGAAAAGGAAAAAAAGGGAGGGAGAGAGGGAGGGAAGGAAGGAAGGAAAAGGGAGGGAGGGAGGGAGGAAGGAAGGAAGGAAGGAAGGAAGGAAGGAAGGAAGGAAGGAAGGAAGGAAGGAAGGAAGGAAGGAAAAGGAAAAAAAGGGAGGGAGAGAGGGAGGGAAGGAAAGAAGGAAGGAAGGAAGGAAAGAGAAAAGGGAGGGAGAGAGGGAAGGAAGGAAGGAAAAGGGAGGGAGGGAGGGAGGGAGGAAGGAAGGAAGGAAGGAAGGAAGGAAGGAAGGAAGGAAGGAAGGAAGGAAGGAAGGAAGGAAAAGGGAAAAAAGGGAGGGAGAGAGGGAGGGAAGGAAGGAAAGAAGGAAGGAAGGAAAGAAAAGGGAGGGAGAGAGGGAAGGAAGGAAGGAAGGAAGGAAGGAACATTAAAACATTAAAACTTCTAAGAAAGGATATCTCTTATTTTTTTTTGCACTGGAACATAATTTAAATCTTTGCAAAGTGGACCTTTAAAATGGAGATAGTTGTAGATTTTCTGATTGATTATGTACCATTTTTGATTCCTAAGAATTATATATATATATATATATATATATATATATATATATATATATATATATATATATATATATATATATATATATATATATATATATATATATATATATATATATATATATATATATATATATATATATATATATATATATATATATATATATATATATATATATATATATATATATATATATATATATATTTGGGTGGAAATAGAATCTCAAGAGAAAGGACAAAGTCAAGTTACAAAATAAGTAATTGAATTAAAAGCTGACATGTTTCTGCTAAATCCTTCATTTGCGTTAGAACTGCAGAGTTAAACGGAATCACAAGACGGCTTTCATGCCTAAGGCGGGACTAGAATTCACAAATCTGTTGATTGGCCCAAAGTTACTCAGCTGACTTTCATGCTTAAGTCAGGACTAGAACTCACAATCTCCTGGTGATTGGGCCAGAGTTATCCAGCCAGCTTTCATGGCTAAGGCGGGATTAGAACTCACAGTCTCCTGCTGTTTGGCCCAAAGTCACCCAGCCAGCTTTCATGCCTGAGGCAGTGCTAGAATTCACAGTCTCCTGGTTTTTACCTTGGTGTCTTAACACTACAGCAAAATACAGCAAACTCTTCATTCTTTGCACTGGGTTGCAGCCCAAATTAATCTCCTTTTTCATGTTTGCGTTGTAATCTGAGGTCAAACGTATTCAGTGATGTCACCGCACATGCTCAGACCCTGCAAAGGGATATGGTCAGGGTGTGTGAGAATGACCGCAGGTGATCAGGGCAAGAGGTGCTATCTAGAAAATGGTCAGATAAGAGAGGATGTAGCCCACAGCTGCCTAGTGGGCAGAGCAAGAAGCTCAGGACGGACCCTCCCTAAGTTATTGGGATACAAAGGTGACAATTCTTTCAATTGTTCTTTGCAGGATTCTGCTAATATAGCTTTACAACAGCTATAGCAATTAGTTTGCAGGTTAAGTCCACAGTTGACGGCAGAATTTCTGTTGCTAAGTGAGACATTTGTTAAGTGAATTTTGCCCCATTTTATGACCTTTCTTATCAGGGCTGTTAAGTGAATCATTGCACTTGGTTAAATTGGTATTACGGTTGTTAATCAAACAAATCAGATTTCTCTGGCTGAGCTTAGCTTTCTGTGCACAATTGATTCATGAACCCAGTAAATCGAATGCCCCAAGCTAGGAAACCCTCCATTTTAATTTGGGTTGGAAAATGTAGATACTCTGCTTGAAAAGCAGTATTTCTAAAAAAATAAAAAAATTAAAATCCCTTGTCCCCTTGCTGCAGAAGTTCAATAAACAAGCGAAATTTGAAGAAATTGCTTGTCAACGTTGTGTTCTGTTTGCCCAGTCATGTCTATGAATAACTGCATCTCTTAGTCAGCATAATTAAAGGGGGGGGAAACAAAATATCCAGGCTATGAAATATGTGGCTTGGTAGGACCTTGCTTTGTTCATTGATGCAATATACAGTCTCTCCTTCTCCAGACACGTTGATATTATGAGACATGAATGAGGAAATTAAAGATCAGATAATAGCAGCCCTCTGACAATTAGGGATCTTTGCAAACTGATGTTTAAACCGATTATTTGAGAGGTGTATTTATTGCCAACAATCAGGAATTCAGACTGAGCTTTCTACTCTCTCTCTCTCTCTCTCTCTCTCTCTCTCTCTCTCTCTCTCTCTCTCTCTCTCTCTCCCTCCCTCCCTCCCTCCCTCCCTCCCTCCCTCCCTCCCTCCCTCCCTCCCTCCCTCCCTCCCTCTCTCTCTCTCTCTCTCTCTCTCTCTCTCTCTCTCTCTCTCTCTCTCTCTCTCTCTCTCCTAAAAATAGCTTTGCAGGCTATTTTGGACACTGGCTACAGAATGAAGGAATCCTTTGATTGTTAGTGCCCAATATACGTTTCTAACGGGGCAATCTATAAAATCAGAAAATAAACTAAAACCCATTGAGCTGCCAATGTTTCAGAGGGCAGAGAGTAGATTTAGAAGACCTGAGGAAATACTATTTCAATGACCCCACAAGGAGTATCTACTACAGGATGTAGCTAACAAAAATCAAGGTACCACGATCAAAGCTTCAGAGTTTTATCTTGATTCAGAAGATTCTTAAAATAAATTTAAAGAAGTTTTCTTTTAGGTTGGATGGATAAAGAGCTTGAAAGAAAATTTAGACCTTCGTACTGTAGAAATATATGTTGATAGCAGCGAGAATTTTACATAACAAAAATGGGGGAAAAAATAAACACACGGATTCCCACAATATAGTAGGAATGGACGGTTAAATTGATGGAATTGTTTTAATTAAAAAGAAAAACTTGCCTAGTTTTGTCTCTGTTTAGAAGCCACTTCCAGACTGTGTGCTCAAATGTGTAAAAAGAAAAATTGATTTAGGTTTGGATGACTAAAGCGACTTTCGTATTATGGAAATACTTGAAATGTTTAGAAATGTAAAGGAAAAGCTTGAGGATGTCATTTTTTTTGCATTTAAAAACAAAACTCACCATCTTTTCCCTCTTCTCTTCTTTCTGCACCCCTTTTTTCTTCTTCAACTCTCCTAACTTTTGTTTCTATTTGTATTTTGTCTCATAATAAGCTTTAATAAAGATACCATTAAAGAAAAAAAATGTCTTCCAATGCATAAAAAAAACAAATGGGACTTTAATGGTGGCCACCACCTTGACATTTTTGAGCATATTCGATGGACATCTCTGAATGGTCTGGAAAAGTCAGATAACAGGAAAGACATTCAGGATCAAATCTTGCTATGTCCAGGAACCTCGACCACTCCTAACTCTCCAGAGTTATACCCTTGTCTCCAAGGGGGAGTAATAACTGAACAGATCATCTTTGTAATCAAAGAGTCTGGAAGGGACCTTGGAGGTCTTCTAGTCCAACCCCCCTGTCTTATGCCATCCCAAGCAAATGGATGTCCAATCTATTCTTGAAAGCCTCCAGGGACATGCAGCCACAATTCCAGGAGACGAGCTGTTCCCTGGATTAATTATTCTCATTGTCAGGAAATTTCTCCTTAGTTCTAGGTTGAATCTCTCTTTAAGAAGCTTCCATCCTTTACTTCTTTGTGCCCTGCCCTCAGGTGCTTTGGAGAATAAATCGACCCCCCTCTTGCTTGTGACAAAGCACAGGAAAACAGCTGCCATGTCAACCCTAATCCTTCTCTTTGTTCTACTAAGCTTACCTAATTCCCTTAGCCATTCATTGTACTATTTAGCCTCCAGACCTTTTAATCATCTTTGCTGCTTTTTCCTGCTAATGATTCTCTAAATACAGGTAGTGGCTGACATACAACAATTTTTTTAGAGACCATTCAAAGTTACAATGCCACTGGGAAAAAAAGTGACTTAATGACGGGTTTTTCACCCTTACGTCCATTGCAGCATCCCCATGGTCATGTGATCAAAATTCAGACATTTGACAGCTGACTCATATTTATAATGGTTGCAGCGTCCCAAGATCATGTGATCTTTGCAACTGTTCATATTTATGATGGTGGAGAACGTCTGACAAGCAAGGTCAGTGGGGAAGCCAGAATCACTTAACAACTATGTTACTAACTTTACAACGGAAGTGACACTCTTAACAACAGTGGCAAAGGAAGGTCATAAAATTGAACAAAATTCACTTAACATATGACTTGTTTAGCAACAGAAATTTTGTGCTCAATTGGGGTCATAAGTCAAGGACTATCTGTAACAGACTGTTCTTCCCAGGTCTGGCCCAGTCAACATGCCTTGGACTGCTATTTTCAGGATCTTAAAGGCCTCCTGACCTCAAATCAAACAAAATTGGCAACAATTAATCAGTGAACAATTAATCAGTGGAACAACCTGCCTCCAGAAGCTGTGAATGCTCCAACATTAGAAGTTTTTAAAAAGAGATTGGACAGTCATTTGTCTGAAATAGTATAGGGTTTCCTGCTGAGCAGAGGGTTGGACTAAATGACCTCCAAGGTCCCTTCCAACATCATCATCAACATTATTAACTCTTTTCCAAGACTGGAGATAGGTCCAGGGTCACCTCATTCTTGGCTGTGCAAGAACAAATTCAATCTGGTAGATACAAAAAAAATTGAAACTCAACATTAAGAAAACCAAGATCATGGCATCCGGCCCTCTCAATTCCTGGCAAATAGATGGGGAAGAAATGGAGGTAGTGACAGATTTTATTTTCCTGGCTTCCAAGATCACTGCAGATGGGGACTGCAGCTAAGAAATTAAAAGACGCTTGCTCCTCAGGAGGAAAGCCATGGCAAATCTAGACAGCACACTAAAAAGCAGAGACATCACCCTGCCAACAAAAGTGCGTATAGTCAAGGCTATGGTCTTCCCAGTTGCAATGTATGGCAGTGAAAGTTGGACTATAAGAAAGGCTGAGCGCCAAAGAATTGAAGCCTTTGAACTATGGTGCTGGAGAAGACTCCTGCGAGTCCCTTGGACTGCAAGGCGATCAAACCGGTCAGTCCTAGAGGAGATCAACCCTGACTGCTCTTTAGAAGGCCAGATCCTGAAGCTAAAACTCAAATACTTTGGCCACCTAATGAGAAGGAAGGACTCACTGGAGAAGAGCCTAATGCTGGGAAAGATTGAGGGCAAGAGAAGAAGGGGATGACAGAGAACGAGGTGGCTGGATGGAGTCACTGAAGCAGTAGGTGTGAGCCTAAATCAGGGGTCTTCAAACTTGGCCCTTTTATGACTCGTGGACTTCAACTCCCAGAATTCCTCAGCCAGCATGCCTGGCTGAGGAATTCTGGGAGTTGAAGTCCACAAGTCATAAAAGGGCCAAGTTTGAAGACCCCTGGCCTAAATGGACTCCGGAAGATGGTAGAGGACAGGAAGGCATGGAGGAATGTTGTCCATAGGGTCGCGATGGGTCGGACACGACTTTGCAGCTAACAACAACAGATACAAAAAAAGTTAAAACATTAGGACAGTTTTTTTTTCAACCTCGGCAACTTTAAGACAGGTGAACTTCAAGTCCCAGAATTCACCAGCCAGCCTGTTTCCTTGTTTCTCCTGTTTTGGGGAAACATAGATGGCAAAGAAGGAGAAACACAGCTTAATTCTTTTGGGCATGTGTGGCTTAAAAGTAGATTTGTCAAAAATGAGAGCCAGATTTCAGTACAATCTATTGACTTTTGAAGCTAGGATCCAGAGGGTTTAGTCTCCAAATATTTTGTGTCCAAAATACAGATAGTCCTTGACTTATGACCTTTCTTGCCACAGTTGCTAAGCGAATCACTGCAGTTGTTAAGTTAGTAACACGGTTGTTAAGTGAATCTGGCTTCCCCATATAACTTTGCTTGTCAGAAGGTCACAAAAGGGGATCACGTGACCCTGGGACACCGCAGCTGTCATAAATATGAGCCAGTTGTCAAGCTTCTGATTTTTGACCGTGTGCCCATGGGAATTCTGCAATGGTCATAAGTGTGAAAAAGCAGTCACAAGTCACTTTTTTCAGTCGCGTGGTAACTTCAAATGGTAAATGACCGTTGTAAGTTGAGGACTTCAATCTCTCTACTTTTGGGCACAACACCCCAAGGTGTGCCTGGCTGATGACCAAGGCACACATCACAGGTTTTTGTTTTGCTTTTCATGCTTCTCTGAAAATGCTGGAAGTGACTGAGTAACGCAGAAGTGTCATGATTGTCTAGCCTCTTGGTTGTGTCCATCTTCCCCACGTGACCTTGGGCAGTGCACTGCATTTGTGACAGATCGTGCCAAGGTTTATCTGTCAAGGTCCTTAATGAGAGATGATTGAACTAAGCAATAATGACAGACATCAATAAGAAGGTCTAGCTGTAAACTTTGCTACATCCATCTCAGGTGTCGCCAAGAGGCAATGCTCAACTTGATTAAAGAAATACATTTTTTTTAAGAAAAAACACAAAACACCATATTAACCCTAAAATTCTTGGAAATCTGAGGGGGACAGCTGACCCGAGTAGAAATACCTCTGTCCTGATGCATTTTGAGCTGGGGTTTGTTTGTCTCTCTTTCCGAAAGGATTCTGAAGTAGCCAAGAGCCAGGCTGCATCCCAATTGGGAAGAATTAACCTAGCTTAACCATGCAAACACCCCCAGGTCCACATATACACACAGACCTTTGCCTACCCATCACTGAGAAAGTGCTTTTTGGAAATCTATTTCAGCAAGAACATACAGGTAGTCCTCAACTTACTTCATTTTGTTTAGTGACTGTTCAAAGTTACAAAGGCACTGAAAAATGGCTATTTTTCACACTTTTTCACACTTATGACCATCGCAGCACCCCCATAGTCACGTGATTTACATTCGGATGCTTGGTTCATATTTATGACCTGTCCTGGGGTCATGTGATCTCCTTTTGCAACCTTCTGATAAGCAATGGTGGAAGCCAGATTCACAACAACCCTATTACTAATTTAACAACTGCAGTGATTTGCTTAACAAATTTCTCACTTTAATAACATAAATCCTGGGCTCAGTTGTGGTCATAAGTCAAGGACTACTTGTATTGTCACCTAGAAAGAGGAGATCTCAGAAGCAATTTGATAAACATTTCTCAGTTTAAAGAGTTTTCACACACTTGTCTGTGCGTGCATTTCTTCTGCACAGGTTGTCCTCGGTTTAACAACCATAATTGAGCCCAAAATTTCTGTTGCTAAGCCAGACAATTGTGAAGTGAATTTTGCTGCATTTTATGACCTTTCTTGCCACAGTTGTTAAGTGAATTACTGCAGTCGTTAAGTCAGTAAACACGGTTGTTAAATGAAACTGGCATCCCTGCTGACTTTGCTTTTCAGAAGGTCACATGACCCTGGGACACTGCAACCGTCACAAATACATGTCAGTTGCCAAGCCTTTCAATTTTGATCATGTGACCATGGGGAATGCTGCAACCGTCGTAAGCATGAAACATGGTGATAAGTCACTTTTTCCAGTGCCATTGTAACCTCAAATGGTCACTAAATGAATGGTTGCAGATCAAGGACTACCTGCCATTTTTTTTTCTTGTTTTCATTTAAATGGACAAAAGAAAATTTGGGTTCAAGTGGACTTTTTTTCCTCATTAAAAGAGAAATGGCCTTGCAATGGTTGAGTGCCCATATGTGGATGCATCCTTTTTCATTGCCTATTCTTTCTCTCACAGTTTGCACTTTCTCTGTTCCTTATGCCTCAACCTCAAAGGGATTTCTTCCAAGTGGAAAATGGCAAGGATTTTTCCAAGAGGTTCAGGATGACACACAACATTGCCCTCTCCAGCAATTGAGGAACTCAAAAGCGCTATTGGGGGGAAAAAATGAAAAAAGTTCAAGTCTCCTGTGGATAAAAAGGGGAATCAGAAGCCTTTTTGCAGCCTGGAGGATCCAGTTCAAAATAACAAATGTCTTCAAGGGGCTGCCCTTGAAGACCACCCAGAGGCTTCAACTGGTGCAGAGTGCAGCTGCACGGGTAGTGATGGGAGCACCCCGATACTCCCATATTACACCCCTCCTGCGTGAGCTGCATTGGCTACCGGTTGCCCTCCGGGTGAGATTTAAGGTGCTGGTACTTACCTTTAAAGCCCTACATGGCTTAGGCCCGGGATACTTGCAGGACCATCTGCTGCCAGGAACGAATTCCCATCGCCCAGTAGGCTCACACAGAGAAGGCCTCCTCAGGGTACCGTCGGCTAGACAATGTCGGCTTGCGACCCCCAGGGGGAGGGCCTTCTCTGTGGGAGCGCCAGTCCTATGGAACCAGCTCCCCCCTGAGCTTCGGATGGCCCAAGATCTCCAGTCCTTTCGCCGCGGCCTCAAAACACTCCTTTTCCACCTGGCTGACCTAGACTGACAGGGATTTTAATTATATTTACAACTCTAACTCTATTCTTTAATTTATTTCAAATTTTTATTTTTAATTTACTGTACAGAGACCTTTAAGTTCTGTTGTTGTTAGCCGCCCTGAGTCCCTCGGGAGATAGGGCGGGATATAAATCCCATTAATAAATAAATAAATAAATAAATAAAATAAATAACAGAATTGGAAGGGACCTTGGAGGTCTTCTAGTCCAACCCCTTGGTCAAGCAGGAGACCCCATACCATTCTGGACAAATGGCTGTCCAATCTCTTGTCAGAAGCCTCCATTGATGGAGCACCCATAACTTCTGGAGGCAAGCCATTTCGATGTTTAATTGTTCACACAGTTAGGAAATTTCTCCTTAGTTCTAGGTTGCTTCTCTCCTTGATTAGTTTCCATCTGTTGCTTCTTGTCCTGCCTTTTGGTGCTTTGGAGAATAGCTTGACCCCTGCCCCCTATTCTTTGCGGCAGCTCCTTAGATATTGGAATACTGCTATCGTGTCACCCTGTGTCCTTCTCTTCATTAGACTAGACCAGGGGTTGGCAACCTTAAACAGTGAAAGAGCCACTCGGAACCGGTTCCCTCACAAAAGGAAAAACTGGGAACCGCAAAAAAGAGTGCGCATGTGCACGCATGCGCAAAACAAGAGGCTGATCAGCGGCCCTGTGTATGCGTCCTCCCGGGAGCTCTGGCAACTCCGTAAGGCCAGCCCCGAACTTCACAAGTGGAAATCGAGGGAGATTGCCAGGAACACGAGATCAGCGTTTCTCAGCCCACGCTGATCTCACCCTTCTTGCAATCTCCTTCTCTCTGTTTCAGCTTGCTTTCGGCTACTTTTCTTTCGGGGGATCCAGCCTCTGCCGCCCCCTTCTCTCAGCAGCTGGATGCCCCGAAAGAAAGAAAAGCAGCCGAAGGTAGCAGCTCTGCAAGTCTCCGCCAAGAGAATGGGCGGCAGAGAGAGAATGGGGCGGCGGAGGCTGGATCCCCCGAAAGAAGTCTCTGCCGAGACGAGAGAACGGGGTGGCAAGCTGCCGAGAGAATGGGGCGGTGGAGGCTGGATCCCCCGAAAGAAGTCTCTGCCGAGAGAATGAGCGGCAAGCCTCCAACGCCCCATTCTCTCGGCGGAGCGCTCCACCGCCCCATTCTCTCGTCTCAGCGGAGACTTCTTTCGGGGGATCCAGCCTCTGTCGCCCCCTTCTCTCAGCTGGGCAGCTGAGAGAAGGGGGCGGCAGAGGCTGGATCCCCCGAAAGAAGTCTCTGCCGAGAGAATGAGCGGCAAGCCTCCACCGCCCCATTCTCTCGGCGGAGGCTTGCAGAGGTGGCGGCGGAGCTGCGCACGCAGCTCTCCAAACCGCCGCCACCCGTTTGGAGAGCTGCTGCCTTCGTCAAACATGGACGAAGGCAGCAGCTCTCCAAACGGGGTGGTGGAGGTTTGGAGAGCTGCGTGCGCCACCCCATTCTCTCTCATTTCCAGAATGGCGGAGGACTGGGAGCCGCAGGAGACGGCTTAAAGAGCCGCATGCGGCTCCAGAGCTGCGGGTTGCCAACCCGTGGACTAGACATACCCAATTACAGCAACCGTTCTTTTAGCCTCCAGTCCTATAATCATATTTGTTGCTGTTCTCTGCACTCATTCTAGAGTCTCAACATCTTTTTTACATCGTGGTAACCAAAACTGGACACAGTATTCCAAGTATGGTCCTACCAAGGCATTATAAAGCGGTATTAACACTTCACGTGATCTGTTAAGGTAACCTAGGATTGCATTGGCTTTTTTGGCAGCTACCACACACTGCTGGCCCATATGTAGGCGATTATCGACTAGGACAGCAAGATCCTTCTCAGTGTCACTGCTATTGAGACAGGTGCCACCTATTCTACACCTGTGCATTTGGTTTTTCTTACATAAATGTAGAACTTTTCTTTTCTCTACACTGAATTTCATTGTGTTAGATAGGGCCCAGTGTTCAAGTCTGTCAAGATCCATCTCTGTTTTGAGCTTATCTTCTGGGGTGTTGGCTGTTCCTGCCAGCTTGGTCTCCTCTGCAAATTTGATGAGTTCCCCTTCTATCCCCTCATCTAAATTATTTATAAAGATATTGAAGAGTACTGGGCCTAAGAGAGAGCTCTGAGTTCAGGGTCACCAGTAGTGCCTTCTTGTAATATGATACACTGAGCTTTTTATCCAATGGCACTTCGAGATCCACTGTTATAAAATTTAGTTGTACCAGACCGATATTTTATTCCTATTTTCATACCGTTGCATTAGAATAGAATAAAATAGAATAGAATAGAATAATGGAATGGAATGGGGAATAGTACAGTACTGAACAGAACAGAACAGAACAGAATAGAATTATAGAACAGAACAGAAAAGAAAAGAACAGGAGTAGAATGGAATAGAATAGAATAGAATAGAATAGAATAGAATAGAATAGAATAGAATAGAATAGAATAGAATAGAATAGAATAGAATGGAATGGAATGGAATGGAATGGAATGGAATGGAATGGAATGGAATGGAATGGAATGGAATGGAATAGAATAGAATAGAATAGAATAGAATAGAATAGAATAGAAAATATGGAATGGAATAGAGTGGAATGGAATGGAATAGAATAGAATAGAAAATATGGAGTGGAATAGAATAGAATAGAATAGAATAGAATAGAATAGAATAGAATAGAATAGAATAGAATAGAATAGAATAGAATAGAATAGAATAGAATAGAATAGAATAGAATAGAATAGAATAGAATAGAATATATGGAATGGAATAGAGTGGAATGGAATGGAATGGAGTGGAATGGAATAGAATAGAATAGAATAGAATAGAATAGAATAGAATAGAATAGAATAGAATAGAATAGAATAGAATAGAATAGAATAGAATAGAGCTGAAAGGGACCTTAGAGGTCTTCTAGTCCAGCCCCCTGCTCGAACAGGAGAACCTATACCATTTTGGACAAGTGACTGTCTAGCCTCTTCTTAAAAACCTCCATTCTTATTTTTGCATTTTGTTGTCCCCTACTTTTGTATTTTCATATTTTATGTTATAAATGAATAAAACCTAATTTAAAAAAACAAATCAAGACTTTAAATTACAAGTACTCCTTGACTTACAACTATTCGTTTAGCGACCGTTTGAAATAACAGCATTTTTTAAAAAAGTGACTTATGACCATGTGGGAAGTCAGCCCCCCCCCCCCCCCCAGAGAAGGAAATATTGAAAGGGCAGGAAAATATATTTCCTCAAAGGATCTTGAAGAGGCAGAAAAGCATGCCCAGTTTTTCTTAATAGCCCCAGGTGTCCCTCCCCCCTCCAGCAGAAACCAGCTCTGTAGAAATGCAGATGTGATAATCCATTCAGAAGGTTGGAGCCATCCAGCTAGAAGATTAAGAAGACAAAGACACTAAAATCTGCATACCCCACCCAAACTCTAAGCCGGAACATAATAGGATTAACCCACAGATGCCAAAGGGTCACACTCACACTCAGGTCAGAATACATGACACAGGAAATAGCCTCAAACAGGAACAGGAAACAACTCCAAACAAAAGGCTCCAGAGGGTATAAAAACCCACTCCTTACAACTGCAACTGAGTCCAAAATTTCCCTTGCTAAGCGAGACAGCTGTTAAGTGAATTTTGCCCCATTTTACAATCTTTCTTGTCCCTATTGTTAAGTGAATCGCTGCAGTTGTTAAGTTAGTAGCATGGTTGTTAAGTGAACCTGGTTTCCCCCTTGACTTTGTCAGAAGGTTGCAAAAAATGACCACGTGACCTTGGGTCATGGCAGCCGTCACAAATATGAGTCAGTTGCCAAGGGTCTGAATTTTGATCACATGAACCATGGGGATGCTGCAATAGTTGTAAATCTGAAAAATGGTCAAAAGTCACTTTTTTCAACGCCGTTGTAACTTTGAATGGTCACTAAACAAACTGTTGTATGTCAAGGATTATGTGTAATAAGGTAAAGGTAAAGGTTCCCCCGCACATGCGTGCTAGTCGTTTCCAACTCTAGGGGCCGGTGCTCATCTCTGTTTCAAAGCCGAAGAGCCAGTGCTTGTCCGAGGACGTCTCCGTGGTCATGTGTCCGGCATGACTAGACGCCAAAGGCGCATGGAGCACTGTTACCTTCCCACCGGAGTGGTCCTTATTTTTCTACTTGCATTTTTACGTGCAAGTAAACTGCACTTAGGTTGGCAGAAGCTGGGACGAGTAACAGGCGCTCACTCTGTTACATGGCACTCAGGATTCGACCCGCCAAACTGCCAACCTTCTGATCGACAAGCTCAGCGTCCTAACCCACTGAGCCACCGTGTCCCTGTTTATGTGTAATAGTTTGGCCCAACTGTTCACAAACTTTCTTCAAAGACAGCTCTTGAATAATCAAGAAATGATATCTCAGAGACATCTATCACGCTGGTTAGATTTGCACTTATTTTTAAGATGAAAATTTATGTCAGGATAACAGATTAATTACACCACTTCAAAATTACATTTACATTTCCTCACAGGGAAAGCAAATGGCTTGGATAAGATCACTCTTTTACTTGCAGTAAGAAATGGAGAAGATAATGACAGATACTGTGAAGATAGCGATATTGATGGCTGGGGTTGTGCTGGGTTGTATTTATTTGTGAAATGATTGCAATTTTTTGTTTTGTTTTAATGGCTGTTTGTCCCCCAGAGTCATGACGTTGTTGTTGTTAGTTGCGAAGTCGTGTCCGACCCATCACGACCCCATGGACAACGTTCCTCCAGGCCTTCCTGTCCTCCACCATCTTCTGGAGTCCATGTAAGCTCATGCCTACTGCTTCAGTGACTCCATCTAGCCACCTCATTCTCTGTCGTCCCCTTCTTCTCTTGCCCTCAACCTTTCCCAGCAGCAGGCTCTTCTCCAGGGAGTCCTTCCTTCTCATTAGGTGGCCAAAGTGGTCATGACATTGGGAATGGGCAACCACATAAATGGGAAAAACAAATAAGTAAATAAACTGGAAATAAAATAATGCCAAAACATGAGATTTAAAATTTGGGTTTAACATAGGTGGTCCTTAACTTACCATCACAACGGGGACCACAATTTCCATTGTTAAACAAGGTGGTTGTTAAATGAATCATGCCGAATCTTACAACTTTTTCTGCCACTGTTGTTAGGTGAAACACTATAGTTATTGTGAATTATGTGATCATTAAGCAAATCTGACTTTGGAAGCTGGCTGGGAACTCACAAATGGTAATCAAGTGATCCAGAATGCTGCAACTATTGTAAATACATGCCAGTTGCTAAGCGCTCAGATTTTGATCATGTTACCATGGGGATGCTCAACGGTTGTCAGTACTAGGATCAATAACAAATCACTTTTTTTTAGTGTCATTGTAACTTCGAATTGTCTCTAAACAAATAGTTGTGAGTTAAGAACTAGTTGTAGAGTCCTGCCTGGTCTGGCAGTTGCTGATGGTAATTCAGATGCATACTTCTGAGTATGATCTTACAGGTGGTAATAAGATGTTGAATATGGTTTGTTAGGTGCATCACCAAATTTTCTGGGCATGTGTTATGTGTTTTTTGTTTTTTTTACAAACTGCCAAGCTCCCTAATTTGAACTGAAGTCCAACAGATACAGCAAGTGCCAGCTGGAAAAAGCTATTTTGCAGCTGTTAAGTCACATTTCAATGGCGCCTCCTCAGGGCTGTTGGTTCTGCCTTTATAGAATAGAATTGAATAACTTTATTGTCACTTTGAATGTACAATAATCGGCATACATTAAAGTGAAATTTCGTTGCATACAGCTCTCAAAGGGTCACCGCCTCCGATATACACTACATAAATATGACAAAATAAATAAATAAATACAGAATTGTGCATATACCCACATATATTCTATGACACAGAGAAACAACATAGTCTAGTTAGGGTTATGTATACATGTGCATGGCGAGAAAAACAAATCTTGCGAGTTTACCAAACGGGTGGCATAGGGAGCAAAGCTATTACAGAATTGGGTAGTCCTGCTATAAATACTTTGAAACCTCCTCCCAGAGGGGAGCAACAGAAACAGACCATAAGTGGGTGTGTGAAGTCTCTAACAATGCTTCGAGCTCTTAAGGACATAGCGCTTATAAGCATCATCCTGAATACCAGAAAGTGAGTTTCCTATGATCTTCTCAGCTGTCTTTACCACTCTCTGTATGGTCTTTTTATACTCTGACTGCAGGTCCTCTTTCTAAGGTAACTGTTCCATCTAAATAATCTTAGCTTGCTTCTCAAAGGTGTTTTTTTCTTCAAAATTGGACTGTTTTTGGTTGCTCCATCGCTGGAGGTTTTTAAGAAGAGATTGGACAGCCACTTTTCAGGAATGTTATAGGGTCTCCTGCTTAAGCAAGGGGCTGGACTAGAAGACCTCCAAGGTCCCTTCCAACTCTGCTATTCTGTATTCTGTACGCATTGAGGAAAAAGAAGAAAATGTTTCGCTTCTCATCCAAGAAGCCTCATCAGTTCTGATGGCAGGGGGATGGAAGTTTTCTTCTCCAGCCATCAGAACTGATGGATGGGAAGCAAAATGTCTTTTTCTTCTTCCTCAAGGAAAAAGCAGTCCAGTGCCTTGTCAAGAAAAAAGCATTTTTTGAGACAACTACGGTCTGTCACTACAGGTGACTGAGAATCTCCAAAGACAAATCTCCAAAGAATCTCCAAAGTTAGCTTCCTTCTAACTTCACGGTTTCTCTCTCTCTCTCTCTCTCACACACACACACACACACACACACACACAAACACACACACACACACAAACACACACACAAAAACACATGTGTGTGTGTGTGTGTGTGTGTAAATTATTCAAATTGCTAATAAAGAATTAGGGAGGCTGATATGGCCATTTCGAACTTATTTTGTTCTCATCAGTCAGTCATACCCTTTATCTGAGATTCGAACCTGGGCTAATTATATATTAGGCAGTTGTTTTAACCCCTAGGCCACAGGCTCTTTCTCTCTTTATTAGCTAGGAAGCAAGGGAGATATATGTGTTAAGTATTTGTCAAGTCTTTTTGAATACCTTGCTAGTTAAATCTTCTTTCCTGTTTCAGCCTAACCCAAGGCTATCCGCAGGCTATAGTCACAACTTATGACAGTTCATTATTTGTGGCCTAGGGGTTAAAACAACTGCCTAATATATAATTAGCCCAGGTTCGAATCTCAGATAAAGGGTATGCCTGACTGATGAGAACATAAAGAGTTCGAAATGATCATCTCAGCCTCCCAAATTCTTTATTAGCAATTTGAATAATTTGCACAAATAATGAGCTGTCATAAGTTGACTATATCCTGTGGATAAGCCTTGAGTCAGGCCAAAACAGGAATGAAAGAGTTAATTAGCAAGGTGCATTCAAAAAGCCTTGACAAATACTTAACACACATTTGCCTTGCCTTCTAGCTAATAAAAGAGAGAAAGAACCTGTGGCTCAGGAAGTTAAAACAACTGCCTAATATATAATCAGCCCAGGTTCGAATCTCAGATAAAGGGTATGACTGACTGATGAGAACATAAAGAGTTCGAAATGATCATCTCAGCCTCCCAAATTCTTTATTAGCAATTTGAATAATTTGCACAAATAATGAGCTGTCATAAGTTGACTATATCCTGTGGATAAGCCTTGAGTCAGGCCAAAACAGGAATGAAAGAGTTAATTAGCAAGGTGCATTCAAAAAGCCTTGACAAATACTTAACACACATTTGCCTTGCCTTCTAGCTAATAAAAGAGAGAAAGAACCTGTGGCTCAGGAAGTTAAAACAACTGCCTAATATATAATCAGCCCAGGTTCGAATCTCAGATAAAGGGTATGACTGACTGATGAGAACATAAAGAGTTCGAAATGATCATCTCAGCCTCCCAAATTCTTTATTAGCAATTTGAATAATTTGCACAAATAATGAGCTGTCATAAGTTGACTATATCCTGTGGATAAGCCTTGAGTCAGGCCAAAACAGGAATGAAAGAGTTAATTAGCAAGGTGCATTCAAAAAGCCTTGACAAATACTTAACACACATTTGCCTTGCCTTCTAGCTAATAAAAGAGAGAAAGAACCTGTGGCTCAGGAAGTTAAAACAACTGCCTAATATATAATCAGCCCAGGTTCGAATCTCAGATAAAGGGTATGACTGACTGATGAGAACATAAAGAGTTTGAAATGATCATCTCAGCCTCCCAAATTCTTTATTAGCAATTTGAATAATTTGCATATATACATATACATATACATATTTAATTTTAATTTAATTTAATAATATTTCTATACCGCCCTTCTCCCTGAGGACTCAGGGCGGTTCACAGGGCAAGAATGAAATACAAAGTTACAAATATTAAAAAGAAATTAAATAATTGCCCGATTTTAAAACAATTGATATATTACAATTATAAAACCCCAAAGATAATATTAAGAATACAAAAATAAAAAACCCCACCAATCCCCCATCAGGCTAGGCCGGCTTGTACAAACAAAAACGTCTTGAGATCGCGACGAAAGGAGCGAAGATCGGGCGCCATCCGGAGCTCTACCGGTAACTGATTCCATAGTTCCGGAGCGCCCACAGAGAAGGATCTCCCCCTGGGGGCCACCAATCGACACTCTCTGATCGGTGGCACCCTGAGGAGACCCTCTCTGTGGGAACGCACAGGGCGCAGGGAGATTGATGCCGGCAGCAGTTGTTCCCTAAGGTACTCCGGCCCCCTGCCATGTAGGGCTTTGAACACCATTACTAGTACCTTGAATCTCACCCGGAAGGCAACTGGTAGCCAATGCAGCTCACGGAGCAAAGGTGTAACGTGGGAGTATCGGGAGACTCCCAACACAACTCTCGCGGCTGCATTCTGTACCAGTTGGAGCTTCTGGGTGGTCCTCAAGGGCAGCCCCATGTAGAGAGCGTTGCAGTAGTCCAGACGAGAGGTCACGAGCACATGAGTGACCGTGCATAAATCATCCCGGCTTAGATAGGGCCGCAACTGGCGCACCAGGCGAACCTGGGCGAAAGCCCCCCTAGTCACAGCTCCTATATGGTCTTCCAAGGTGAGCTGTGAATCTAGGAGGACTCCCAAGTTGCGAGCCCTATCTACAGGGGGTAATAGTTCACCCCCCATAGCAAGAGGTGGAATGTCCGAATAAACCCGGGATGAAGGTATGCAAAGCCACTCAGTCTTGTCGGGGTTGAGTTGAAGTCTGTTCCTCCCCATCCAGACCCGAACCGCCTCCAGGCAACAGGACATCACGTTGAGGGCATCACTGGGGTGGTTTGGGGTCGAAAAGAAAAGCTGGGTATCATCAGCATACTGATGATACCCAACTCCAAAACCACGAATGATCTCACCCAGCGGTTTCATGTAGATGTTGAACAGGAGAGGCGAGAGGACCGACCCCTGAGGAACTCCACAAACGAGAGACCTCGTGGTCGACCTCTGCCCTCCTGCCAACACCGACTGCGAACGTCCCTGGAGATAGGAGGAGAACCACTGTAAGACCGTGCCTCCCACTCCCAATCCCCTGAGGTGCCACAGCAAGATACCATGGTCGATGGTATCGAAAGCCGCTGAGAGGTCTAATAGGACTAGAACAGAGGAATGTCCCCTGTCCCGAGCCCTCCAGAGATCATTCACCAGCGTGACCAATGCCGTCTCCGTGCTGTGCCCGGGCCTGAAACCCGATTGGTACGGGTCTAGATAATCCGCTTCATCCAGGACCAGAGGGAGCTGATGTGCCACCACACTCTCAACAACCTTCGCAAGAAGCGAAGGTTGGAGACAGGACAGAAGTTGTTCAATACAGCTGGGTCCAAGGCAGGCTTCTTGAGGAGGGGCCTCACCACCGCCTCTTTCAAGACGGCGGGGAAGCTACCCTCGTTCAAAGAAGCTGATATAACTGCCTGGAACCAGCTGCGTGTCCTCTCCCGGGCTGCATAGACCAGCCAGGAAGGGCACGGGTCCAATAAACATGTGGTGGTGCTCAGCCTCCCCATGATCCTGTCCACTTCCTCCGGAGTCACAGAATCAAACTCCTCCCAGATGATATCGACAAGACCGCCCGTGTCCTGATCGTCAGACTCTGCCCAGTCAGAGTCCAAACCGGTCCGAATCCGAGCGATTTTGTCCGACAGATGTTGGTTAAACTCCTCGGCATGACCCTGCAAGGGATCCTCCCTCACCTCCTGATTTAGGAGGGAGCGAGTCACCCTAAACAGGGCGGCCGGGCGATTATCTGCGGACGCGATAAGGGTGGCGAAGTGGTTGGACCTCGCCTCCCTTATCGCAGCGAGATAAGACCTAATGTAGGCTCTTAGTCGCAATCGGTCGGATTCGGATCGGCTGGATCTCCAACCGCTCTCTAGGCCCCGTCTCCGACGCTTCATCTCCCGGAGCTCCGCAGAGAACCATGGAGCTCGACGGGATCTGCACCGGGTCAGGGGCCGCAGGGGTACAACTCGGTCAAGAGCCTCAGTGGCCGTCCTTTCCCAGGCTTCCACTAAGGCATCTGCCGAGCTGTGAGCAAGGGAGGCAGGTGGGGACCCCAGCGCCGCCTGGAACCTCTGGGGATCCATTAAGCGTCTGGGGCGGTACCATTTAATTGGTTCCACACACCCACGGCGGGGGGTGGCAAGAGGGAAGACCAGCTGCAGGAGATGATGATCGGTCCATGACAGGGGCATAGTAATTGGAGAGCCACCACCAAGATCATCTAACCACTGTCCAGATAAGAAAACTAAGTCAAGGGTGTGGCCTCCCTCATGAGTCGGTCCCAAAATTACTTGCGTCAGGTCCATGGCCGTCATGGAAGCCATGAACTCCCGAGCCAACTCAGATGATCCTCCCAGCGATGGCAGATTGAAGTCCCCCAAAAGGAGGCTTGGCTGTGTTCTGGTGGGGTGGAGGTGTGCTCTGATTGGGTGGGGGCTTAGCTGTGTTCTCCTCCACCCACAGAACACACCCCCTCCGGCAGTTTAAAAAAGAAGAAAAAACAGCCACTATCACACACTTGTCCCAGAAGAACGAAGCTGAAGCCACCAGCCTTGAGGATGATGGATGAGATTTCGTCGAAACGTTGCCCTGATACCTCCAATTTTACGTGAGGAAAAAACCCAAATGACCAAAGATCTACACACAGAGATATATATATGTATTACTGCTTGCTATTTTTCCAGGTGGTTATCAACAGAACCTGGGATTAAAAATGTTTACTTTGGATCAAGACCAGCTTGGCTCAGAGTAAAACTGGATCAGAGGGTGGATTTCAAGCAAGTAGCAGAAAATAGAAGCTGGCAAAGCAGGCCAATTCTTGTCTCTGAAGGAGAATTGTTTCTATTAGAGAGGAGATTTCTTGCCAAACACGATCTGTGCGAAGAGGAATATTTCTCTTCCCTCTTGCTTTCCATCTGCTCAGCTCCATTTATTTTTAATGCTTAGTGTCGCATGTTTTCTGTTCAGAAGATGCCGCCTTCCTGGCAGCCTGTGCTCCAGGGAAAATTTGCTTTACTTGAGACAAATTAGCTAAGTAAGCAATTAATGCTGCTATTCGGATAATCGTATGCCTCTTTCCTTTATTCTCCGAGTTGGTGTGCCTTGCTGGACATCCACTAGCAACCCTTTGAGGTAGGCCAGGTCAGGAATAGACACCACAAAGTTTTTAAGCAATGCCTATTTATTTTAAGAGGATATGATAACTAGAACGTGAAAGTGCTCCAGAGTTTCTCCTTACCTTCTGTTATACCTAACCAAATCAAGGTCAACCAGACTAACAAGTAACAGAATTGGAAGGGACCGTGGAGATCTTCTAGTCCAACCCTCTGCTCAAGTAGGAGATCCTATACCAGTGGTTCTCAACCATTTCGTCACCATGGACCCCCTTTAAATACCTTTGTGGCCATGCACCATGGCCATAGACACCAAGACCTAACTTGAAATTTAAATCATAACATTTATCCAAACTTTTGTGGACCCCCTGTGACATCATGCCCCCCCCAGGGGCTGCGGACCACAGGTTGAGAACCTCTGTCCGATATTTCGGGCAAATGGCTGTCCAGTCTCTTCTTGAAAACTTCCAGTGTTGGAGCATTCACAGCTTCTGGAGGCAGGTTGTTCCACTGGTTAATTGTTCTAACTGTCAGGAAGTTTCTTCTTAGTTCCAGGTTGCTTCTCTCCTTGACTAGTTTCCATCCGTTGCTTCTTCTCCTGCCTTCAGGCGCTTTGGAGAATAGCTTGACTCTCTCTTCTTTGTGGCATATCATATCACCCCTAGTCCTTCTCTTCATTAAACTAGACATACCCAATTCTTACAACTATTCTTGGTATGTTTTAGCCTCCTGTCCCCTAATCAACTTTGTTGCTCTTCTCTGTGCTCTTTCTATAGTCTCAACATTTTTACATTGTGGCAACCAAAGTTGGATGCAGTATTTCAAATATGGTCTTACCAGGGCATTATAAAGTATATGTTGCAATTCTTGCGTAATTAGATTGTCTCATATTTTTCCCAGTTATCCCTCACAAATGTCAGCAACCTTTAAGATGTGTAGCCTTCAACTCCCAGAATTCCCCAACCAGCATGAACTAGCCATCTAAAGGAAGGCTAACCAAACTAGCTTGCAAACATTAAAGTGACCTGCAGGTGGCAGTCAGAGCAGGGATTTTTCAGCAGTCCATTACCCCCATCTGGTGGCCATGCAAGGAATTATAGTGCAAATCTGATTTAAGTAATCCTCGACTTACAATTGTAACTGAACCCACAATTACAGTCATAAATCAGGATGGTCATTAAACTGGTAATCACATAGCTGTTCCTAATTTTACAATCTAATTTGTAAAGCAAACATTGCAATTGTAAATGAACACTGTGATTGTTAAACGAACTCATTGTTCCCTACGGAACAATTTCTAGTTGCCTGAAACTGGAAATTTCTCCTTAGTTCTAGGTTGCTTCTCTCTTTGATTAGTTTCAGCCCAACACACCTCACAGGGTTGTTGTTGTTGTTGTATGGAAAATAGCAGGGGGAAAGAATATTAGATATCTTCACCACCTGGAGCTGTTTATAAAAGTAATAAAGATGGAATAGTAAATAAACAAGCAGTTAAAAAAAACCCGGGAAGACAAATCAAACATGGCTTAAGTTTCCTTCAGTGTGCATCTGACTCCCCACTTCAAAACTGCATTTCACTCTTAGGTCACAGCTAGGCCTGTCTTGGATAATCGTGAATTTTACAAAGTCCTTTTTAAGATTTTATTTTTTTTAACAAGGAATGTCATCTGAGTTTGCAGGACAAGTTTTGAATGCCACAAGAGAGCATGCGGTTGGGGCGAAAACACTGCATTTCAGCTGCCTAGATGTCTGTTGTGCATTGTTGTGTCCGGATAGGGCACAGGTCTGCAACCTGCGGCTCCGGAGCCGCATGCGGCTCCCAGTCCTCTGCCATCTGCAGTCGGGAAAAAAAAGTGGGACTAAAAAAGTTCAACCAATCAATTCAAATATGCAGGGTAGGTGCATATCTCGCCTTGGCTCCACTCTCCAGTCAAACCCTGTTCTGCGTATGCGCGCATGTACGCGCATGTGAACACATTTTTTGCGGCTCCCAGTTTTTCCTTCTGTGAGGGAACCGGTTCCGAGTGGCCCTTTCACTGTTTCAGGTTGCTGACCCCTGGGATAGGGCGACAGATAACACGGAGAGGGATCTGGGTATAGACTGTTTATTGAGCTGCACGTGGTAGAACTGACCTCGCCTGGCCCCGTGTTGCTTATATGTCCGGCAAGTGCCGGACGCTGGCCAACCACCCGGCTGGAATCTCTCACCTTGCCTCAGACACCCAACCTGGTGCCCAGGAATTCCCGCCGGCTGAATTAGCCAATCACGAGGCTGTGCAGTTGTGTACAGAACATGCATAATTTTCTGTTGCTCCCTTGCTACCCTTTTATTCAGTCTGATATTATCGTTTGGAGTACTCCGTCTTCTGTAAATAAAGCCTCCATCACCCCATCTTTTGGGGGCAATATTCCAACTAATTGTGGTTGAAACACTTGTACATTGATGCATAATGCAGTTTTTTCGGCCAAGAGGGAAGTCTGCACCTTAGGTAATTAATAGCTGCTCAACCGTGTGGTTTAAAAAAGCAGTTGCTTTTTTAAGGTTTCATCATTTCTCAATTTGGGGGGGGGGCAGGATAAAAGGGAAAAGGAGCCACATTAGTTAAATTTTGTGACATTGTATTTGATAGTAATATCTACCAGAGGTTCAAAAACATCACACTAGTAATTTTGACTGTGTGATTGAAGCTGCACAACCCTTTTTATGTTTAGTGAGCATTGGGGTAACGTGTAAAAAAGGGCTGGAACATCAATCACATGGTGACATCTTGATTTTTTCTTACTTCTTTCCCACAGATTTTTCCAGTTTCTTAAAATAATTTATTTAGCTATTCCCCGTGTCTTATATAATTGTTGGTTGGTTTGTTTTTTAAAAAAAATGTTTTACGGGTAGTCCTCAGCTTACAACAATTTGTTTAGTGACAGTTCAAAGTTACAATGGCATTGAAAAATGACTTATGACTGTTTTTCATACTTAAGACCCTTGCAGCATCCCCATGGTCATGTGATCAAAATTCAGACACTTGGGATCTGACTCATATTTATGACCATTGCTGGGTCCCTGGGTCATGTGAACATCTTTTGCGACTTTGTCACAAGCAGAGTCAATGGGAAGGCCAGATTATTATTATTATTATTATTATTATTATTATTATTATTATTATTATTATTATTATCATTATTATTATTATTATTATTATTATTATTATATTATTATATTATTATTATTATTATTATTATTATTATTATTATTATTATTATTATTATTATTATTATTATTATTATTATTAATTAGATTTATATACCGCCCTTCTCCTGAAGGACTCAGGGCGGTGTACAGGGCAATTAAAATACAGCATACAAAAGTTAAAATAGATTAAATAAATTAGCCCCAAACAAATAAATTAAATTAAAATTTTAGACCCCAATCCCTCAGTCCAGGCCGGCAAGCTCAAATAACCAGGTTTTCAGGTCACGGCGAAAAGAGTGAAGGTCAGGAGCCATCCGGAGCTCCACAGGCAGATGATTCCAGAGGGCAGGCGTGCCCACAGAGAATGCTCTCCCCCTGGGGGCCGCCAGCCAGCACTCCCTAACCGACGGCACCCTGAGGAGACCCTCTCTGTGGGAGCGCACGGGGCGATGGGAAATAGACGCCGGCACCAGGTGCTCCCGTAAATAATCCGGACCCATGCCATTTAGGGCTTTATAGGTCATCACCAGCACCTTGAATCTCACCCGGAAGACAACCGGAAGCCAATGCAGCTCGCGGAGAAGAGGCGTTACATGGGAGTATCGGGAGACTCCCATCACAACTTGCGCAGCTGCATTCTGCACCAGCTGAAGCCTCCGAGTGGTCCTCAGGGGCAGCCCCATGTAGAGACCATTGCAGTAGTCTATTTGAGAGGTCACAAGCGCATGGGTGACTGTACGTAGGGCATCTCGGTCCAGATAGGGCCACAACTGGCGCACCAGGCGAACCTGGGCAAAAGCCCCCCTGGCCACAGCTCCTATATGATCTTCCAAACTTAGCTGTGAGTCTAGGAGGACACCCAAGTTACGAGCCCTATCTACGGGGGGTAACACCTCACCCCGTATAGTTAAAGTTGGAATAGGCTGGATTGCCCGAGATGCCGGTATGTACAACCACTCGGTTTTGTCGGGATTAAGTCGAAGCCTGTTCCTCCCCATCCAGAACTGAACCGCCTCCAGGCAGCGGGACATCACATTGAGGGCATCACTGGGTTGGTTCAGGATGGATATAAAAAGCTGGGTATCATCAGCATACTGATGATACCCCACCCCAAAACCACGGATGATCTCACCCAGAGGTTTCATGTAGATGTTGAACAGGAGGGGCGAGAGGACCGACCCTTGAGGAACTCCACAAATGAGAGACCTCGAGGCCGACCTCTGCCTCCCTGCCAATACCGACTGTGAACGACCCAAGAGGTAGGAGGAGAACCACTGTAAAACAGTGCCACCCATTCCCAACCCCCTGAGGTGCCACAGTAAGATACCATGTAAGATACCAGTAAGATACCTCGCTGAGAGGTCTAATAGGACTAGGACAGGAAAAACCCCTGTCCCGAGCCCGCCAGAGATCATTCACCAGCGCGACCAATGCCGTCTCCATGCTGTACCCGGGCCTAAAACCTGATTGGTACAGGTCCAGATAGTCAGCTTCCTCCAGGAACAGAGGGAGCTGATGCGCCACCACGCTCTCAACAACCTTTGCAAGGAAGCGAAGGTTGGAGACTGGACGATAGTTGTTCAAAATAGCCGGGTCCAAGGCAGGCTTCTTGAGGAGGGGCCTCACCAACGCCTCCTTCAAGGCAGCAGGGAAGCTACCCTCTCTCAGCAAAGCAGTTATTACTGCCTGGAGCCAGCCTCGTGTCCCCTCCCGAGCTGCATACACCAGCCAGGAGGGGCACGGGTGGAGCTTAGCCTCCCCATGATTCTGTCCACCTCTTCCGAAGTCACAGGGTCGAATTCTTCCTAGATAACATTCCCAAGACCGCTCGTCTCCCCCCCCCCCCGTCAGACTCCGCCCAGTCGGAGTCCAGACCGGCTCGAATCTGAGTGATTTTGTCTGCCAGATGCTGACTAAACTCCTCGGCACAACCCTGCAAGGGCTCCTCCCTCACCTTCTGATTAAGGAGGGAGTGAGTCACCCTAAACAGGGCAGCTGGGCGATTATCTGCAGACGCGATGAGGGCAGCGAAGTAATTAAGCTCGTAGAGGTTCTTAGCCACAATCGGTCAGACTCAGACCGGACGGACCTCCAACAGCTCTCTAGGCCCCGTCTCCGACGCTTCACCTCCCGGAGCTCCGCGGAAAACCATGGAGCCCACCGGGATCTGTAAAGATTCACTTTACAACCATGTTACCAGTTTAACAACCGCAGTGATTCACTTAACAACTGCGGCAAGAAGGGTTGTAAAATGGGGCAAAACTCACTGAACAACTGTCTTGCTTAGCAACAGAAATTTTGATATCCATTGTGGTCGTAGGTTGAGGACTGCATTAGAATTTTTCCACACTAGTATTAAATAATTAAAGGAAGAATAAAAAATAGAAGATAGAAAATAAGAAAATGAAAGAAATGAAAAAAGAAAGAAAGCAGAATTCTGCCATCTTATTATTTCCCTGGGTTCTTTTTTGACATTTTTCCCAATTCCATAAATCATCACTCTTTTCTTCTTCCATTGAAAAGATCATATAAGGCAGTACAAGTAGCCCATAACTTATAACCATGGCTTCTTGCCCTGTGTGGTGTAACAAGGGAGAAAATGGGTTTATCCCTAGTTGCATCTGGTGACCTTGTCTAAGACTAGAAGCTAAACAGGGTTAAGCCTGGTTAAAGATAGGATAGGTGGCCTTTGGCCAATTCAAGACTGTAGGTGAGTTAGAACAGAGCTCTCCAACCTCTCTCGGTTGGTGGACCAGAGAGAAAGCGGGAGAGAAGCATTTTACGTGTGCACATGTGCACACACACAAACGGGGGCGTGAGCAAGCGCGATGCAAACAGGGCAGTGCTAGTGCCCACGTGACACTCGGTAGCACTGTGCTGGTTTTGCTGCATAGTGTTGTGATTCAGGGTCAGCCTGTGGGTTCGGCAGTTGGGTCGGATGACTCAGAGGAGGAGGAGGAGGGGGGTGTTGAAGAGCTTGCTGAGGGGATTGGACAGCTTGATGAGAGCCCTCAGCCAGGCCCCTCTCATATGGTCACGACGCAGACCCAGCTGTGTGAGCCTGACAGCGTGGATGAAGATGACCCACAGCTGGCCCTGTTCAAGGACGCCCGACGCAGGAGGCAGTCAATCAGGAGTAAACAGAGGAAGGCAATGGGGCACCTCGGAAGGAGGCAGAGAGAAGCCACGCCCTGAACTGTATAAAAGGGGGAATGCATGGGAGGGCTGGTTTGCTGAAGGCAACCGCTTGAAAAGCTCCTGTTTCTTGGTTCGCGTCTTGTTCTATTTGTTTTTGTAGCAATAAATTTGGCAGGCGTAATTCCAGCCTCTTGCCTTCTTGTAAAAGGGGTTGTCCCTGCCTTTTCTGCAGGGCCGGTAGCAGGCTGGTACAGAACACATAGGCGCTAGCATCGCCCCATTTCCATACTGTGCAATCCCTGGTTTTCATGCTGCACACCGCCCAGTTTGCCCCCGCTTTCACCACGGTGCACCACCACCATGTGCAACACCTGTATTCACACCATGCGCTGCCTGGTTTCTCCCTATTTCTGCATCGTGCGCCACTCGGTTTTCACACCATGCGCTGCCTGGTTTGCCCCTATTTTTCTGCCGCGCGCCAACCAGTTTCCCCCCATTTTCACGCCAGGTGGCGTCCGATTTTTGCACTGTATGCTGCCCTATTTGCATGGCAGCGTTGCCTTATTTTTGCTGCGAAGCAGCCCGTTTGCATACTGGCAGCAGCACTAGCACGAGTGGGCCAGTAGAGCTTGGTAGTGGGCCGCAGACCACAGATTGGGGACCCCTGAGCTAGAAGATGAAGAGAGCAAATGATCCTTGACTTACAACAGTTCATTTAGTGAATGTTCAAAGCTGCAACAGCACTAGAAAACTGCAGAATTGGTCATCACGCTTATGATTTTCTCAGCATCCCCATGGTTTATGCGATCAAAATTTGGGCATTTAGCAACTAGCGTGTATTTATGATACTTGATGTGTCCCAGGGTCATGTGATCCCTTTTTGTGACCTTCCCACCAGCTTCCGACAAGCAAAACTAATGGGAGAAGCCGGATTCATTTTAGACCATGTGATTCAATTAACAACTGCACCCATGGCAAAACAAAACAAAACACACACATTATAAAATCGGGTGAACTCACCTAACAACTGCTTAGCCATGGAAATTCTGATTCCAGTTTTGGTCGTAAGTTAAGACTATCTGTGTTGCGAAGATGCAACGTATTTTCATATATGGTGGACCTGTAAAAAGGTTAAAGCTTTTTGGATTAAAATCTGGTGGAATATGCAGAAGATCTTCAAGCAAAGGATAAAGTTCTGTCCGCAATTGTTTTTATTGGGCATAATTACAGATACTACTGTTGTGGACACTAAGTTGATGTTGAACTTAATTACGGCAGCAAGACTTTTAGTAGGTCAATATTGGAAGAAGGAGGAACTGCCGACTATAGAAGAATGGACTCTAAAAGTTTCTGACCTGGCGGAAATGGCAAAGATTTCGGCTTATTTGAAAGACCATTCGCAACAACGTTATATTATGGAGTGGAAAAAGTGGATTGATTACATCCAGAACAAATATGGGACTAAAAAGTTTCATTTAGCATTTGTATAAGTTTTGATGTGATATTAGTATTGCTTGTAGTCATTTTATATGAGCTAGAGTGCGATAGACTTTATAGTTTATTGTTGTTAACATATGGTTGATTATGATTGTCTTTACTTTTATACCTTGTATTTAGCTCTGGGAAGTCGGGGAGGGGGGAGGGGGGAAGGAGAGGGGGGAGGGTTAGGGAGGGTTAGGAAGGGTTGGGTGGGGGGAGAGGGGGAGGGATTGTTAAAGATAAAATGTATTGAAAAACTTTTCAATAAAAAAAGACTATCTGTGTTGCTCCAACTCAGCAACATTAAAATATGTAGACTTCAATTCCCACAGCTAGGAGGTTGAATTCTGGGAACTGAAGTCCACTCAGTTGAGGTTGAGAAATGCTGATACGTGGCTTCTAGGTTGTTGTTTTTTTAAATAAAATCTGTATAACTTTTTTCCCTTGACTAATCTCGTCAGGTGTGTCATTTCTGCAAGACTCTGCTTATATACAGATAGTCCTTGACTTACAACCATTAATTTAATGACTGTTTGAAGTTACAACAGCGCTGAAAAAAGTGACTTATGATCGTTTTTCACACTTACGACCTTTGCAGCCTCCCCAGGGTCATGCGGTTAAAATTAAGACACTTGGCAACTGGCATGTATCTATGACGGTTGCAGCGTCCTGGGGTCATGTGATCACCATTTGAAACCTCCTCAGCTGGCTTCCAATAAACAAAGCCAATGGGGGAAGCCAGATTCACTTAATGACCACATGATTCACTTAAATGACTACAGTGATTCACTTAACAATTGTGGCAAAGAAAAAAGGTAAAATGGGCTCAAACTGATTTAACTACCGCTCCACTTAGCAACTGAAATTTTGGGCTCAGTTGTGGACTGTTGGAAGAAAAGTCTTCATCGTGGTTCAGTCCAAGCTGGGAATAAACATGGCGACTGCTTTAGGAAGAAGGTTGTAGTTTATTGAAGAGGAGGAAGCTGGCTGGCAGAAAAGAGAGAGAGCACATGTAGGGAGTGGGTTTTTATACCCTCTGGAGCCTTTTATTTGGAGCTGTTTCCTGTTCCTGTGGCATGAACTTTGACCTGAGTCTGAGTGTGCCTTTCTGGTATTCTGATGGTCATGGGTTAATCCTATTATGTCCCAAAGGTCATATCCTGCTTTCCAGGGGCTGGGGCTAATGACTCTTAGAGTTTGGGTGAGGTATGCAGATTTTAAAAGGGATGCGGTGGCTCAGTGGGTTAGGACGCTGAGCTTGTCGATCAGAAGGTTGGCAGTTTGGCGGGTCGAATCCTGAGTGCCATGTAACAGAGTGAGCGCCTGTTACTCGTCCCAGCTTCTGCCAACCTAGCAGTTCGAAAGCACGTAAAAATGCAAGTAGAAAAATAGGGACCAGTACGGTGGGAAGGTAACAGTGTTCCGTGTGCCTTTGGCGTCTAGTCATGCCGGCCACATGACCACGGAGACGTCCTCGGACAAACGCTGGCTCTTCGGCTTTGAAACGGAGATGAGCACCGGCCCCTAGAGTTAGAAACGACTAGCACGCATGTGCAGGGGAACCTTTAGCTTTACCTTTACCTTATGCAGATTTTAGGTGTATTTATCTTATTAACCTCCTAGCTTCAACCTTCCTATGGTTTACAGAGGATTTGTACAGAGCTGGCTTCTGCTTGGGGAAGGGAGACCTGGGGCTATTAAGAAAATTGGGCATGCTTTCCTGCCTCTTTAAGATCCTTTTAGGAAATATATTTTCCTGCCCTTTCAGTATTTCCTTCTCTGGGGAGCTGACTTCCCACAGGACAATAGTCAAGGACTATCTGTAGTCCCTGTTCTTGATTTAGAGAATATTTGATCAGATGGACTGACGCTCCGTCGTTTTTAAAGTCTGCAGCATGTGTGTTGGCTTTAATGCCTTTTAAAACAGGGTTTTCGACAACTTGACAATCTGGCTGTCTTGCAAATCTCACAACTTCTTATCCAGCCCCCTTTGGTGTGTGCCACCCCCACCTCTAGGGTGTCTGTGGAAATAAGTCGGCAGTCTTGCTTCCTGCCAAATCAGCTGTCTCTCTTCCACACACGATCACACATAAACACATACACAACCGCCATGGAGATAAAGGAAGCAGGCCTGCAGTGTTATCTCTCAGCATGATCTCCCTGTGGCTTGAGAAAAAGGCATCTTTCAGGAAAAAACAAGAGACTAAGGATTAACTCGGTACAATTGCAACTTTCCGGTCAGGGTGATTTAAAGAGCTTTCGGATGCAATAATACAGAGGCTTTGATGTATGAAAACAATCACTTGCCAAAAACTTCGGTCATAAATATTCATAGGGGAACCCACTTCAGCGATGAATAGGGAATGGCTTTTGAACTTTCTCTCTGCTTCTCTTCCATTTCTTTTTCAGATATGGAGTCACGCTCTGCACTTCTTTCTCTGAGTAGCTGTCAAACTCTTTGTTTCAGCGTAAGAGAAAGAGGGTAGTGATTCGATATAAAACATATTTAATTAATTGGGCTTGTTTCATTGGCACTGACATTAAGACAAAAGGAAGCCCTTATGGTTTCTTGCCCAGTGCTCTGTAACAAGGCAGAAATTGAGTTTATCCATAGTTGCATCTGGCTGACCTTGTCTAAGGCTAGAAGTTAAGCAGGAGTACGTGGTATGCAATACATGTTCCATGTATGTGTTCATGCCCAAAGAACACCCAAATTATGCATGCATTAGATGTAAACTATGTGAACTATTGAAGGGTGGCTCAGTGGGTTAGGACGCTGAGCTTGTCGATCAGAAGGTCGGCAGTTTGGTGGGTCGAATCCCGAGTGCCGCGTAACAGAGTGAGTGCCTGTTACTTGTCCCAGCTTCTGCCAACCTAGCAGTTCGAAGCACGTAAAAATGCAAGTAGAAAAATAGGGACCACTACGGTGGGAAGGTAACAGCGTTCCATGCGCCTTTAGCGTCTAGTCATGCTGGCCACATGACCACGGAGACGTCCTCGGACAAGTGCTGGCTCTTCGGCTTTGAAACGGAGATGAGCACCGGCCCCTAGAGTCGGAAACGACTAGCACGCATGTGCGGGGGAACCTTTACCTTTACCTTTATGTGAACTATTAGAGGAAAAAGTAAGGCACTTGGAGGCAACTGTAGCCAAACCAAAATCTACAAAAGAAAGCTATACCCAAACCTGAACCAAATAATGAACAAATAACTCCCAGAGGATTTAACCCCACTGATAAACCTTTGGAGGAAGACAAATGGAGGTATGTCACACATAGAAGGAAACACAATATTCAAAGAAAGAAGCAGCATACAACTAACAAACCCCTTCTGCCCAATCCAATCCAACCAGACAAAATTAGTGGACCAGAGGAATGCTGTGGATATAATTTACTTGGATTTCAGTAAGGCATTTGATAAAGTAGATCACAACCTACTACTTGATGAGATAGAAAAATGTGGGTTAGATAGCATCACCACCAGATGGATTCCTAGCTGGCTAACCGGCCGTACTCAGCATGTGGTCCTCAATGGAACTGCATCTACATGGAAGGAAGTGTGTAGTGGGGTGCCCCAGGGCTCTGTTCTGGGCCCAGTGCTCTTCAACATCTGCCAGCTCCTTCAGAACTCTGGGATGTAATCTGTCCGATCCCAGTGATTCATATTCATGAAGGTCGGATAGGTATTCTCTGACCATTTTCTTGCTTATTTTAATTTTTGTTTCTAGTTTGTCTTTTGTGGTGGGTTTTTTTTTTGTATTTATTTTATTTATTTATTTATTTATTTCGATTTATATACCGCCCTTTTCCCCGAGGGACTCAGGGCGGTTTACAGAGCAAATTAAAACAGTACAATATATACAGGTTAAAATAAAATAAAATAAAATAGCCCCCAAATAATTAAAAATTAAAACCTTAACCCAAAACCCTCAGTCCATGCCGGCAAGCTCGAATAGCCAAGTTTTTAGGTCCCGACGAAACGAGCGAAGGTCGGGCTATAGTTTCTTTTTGTGTGAAGACTGATGCCAAGAATGAGTTAAGCAGCTCTGCTTTCTCCCTATTGCTTGCTACTGTGGTTGCTGAGAGCCACTAACAATATTTGAGTCGGTGCCTGGAATAGAGAACTCAGAGGGATGCATGCACCATCCATGCCACCAAAAAGCAGTGGCACCCAAGAGAGGGTCAATCTCCTTTACCAGAGAATCTGTCTCCTAGCTGCTCAGCGATGCAATCCTTCTCCTCCTACACCTTCTTAACATTATAATCAGCACCAGAGTTATTTTGATTGAAAAAGGGCCAGCTGTCTGTTCTTATGCCTTCTGCCAAGACTGAAATTTCAGCCAAGGCTGGAGGCTCCAGTGAGGTTCCCCCCTCACTTGGACCTTGGCTCCTAACTTGTGGATTGGAGCCAAGGCAGCTGGAGATACCTTGTATGAACACAGGAAGAGGAAGGGTCTTCTAAAACCCCAGTGTTAGCATTCCTCCTAGAGAACAAAAAATAAAGAGCCTGGGGGCAAAACCTCATGTTGGCAGAATCATTAAAAACCATGCTGAGGTTCTCTTTTGGGTGTGGTTATTTTCATAATAAATGTTTTTTGTGCAACAGAGGAAGAAGGAGAGGATTAATTAAAAATGTAGTGGGAAGGTGGAAAACTTTTAAGAAGAGACTGGACAGCCATTTGTCTGAAATGGTATAGGGTTTCCTGCCTAAGCAGGGGGTTGGACTAGATGACCTCCAAGGTCCCTTCCAACTTCTTCTTCTTCTTCTTCTTCTTCTTCTTCTTCTTCTTCTTCTTCTTATTATTATTATTATTATTATTATTATTATTATTATTATTATTATTATTATTATTATTATTATTATTATTATTATTATTATTCCTTCTTCAGGGTTCCTGGTTTTTTTTTAAAGTACTCTCTGTTAGTTTGAGCTCAAGATGTACATGCCCAGGCTGTGTTTTTGGCAATGGTGATGTAATAGGCAGAAGGAATAACCTTGAAGAATGAGCTGAAGATCTTCAAGCAAGACAGAAGTCAATTAAAAGGAATTTGAGTCCGGGACAGAACTGTAATCTGAGAAAGCATTTCAGAGATATCCCTACCTAGAAGATAAAGATGTGCAAGATTCTGTTCTTGTAGCCTTATAATAAAAGCAGCATTAGCATTCAATTAGAGATTAACATCAAGGAGAGATCCAGCCTAGAACTAAGGAGAAACTTCCTAACAGTGGGAACAATTAGCCAGTAGAACAGCTTGCCTTCAGACTTTGTGGCTGTTCCATCACTGGAGGTTTTCAGGAAGAGATTGGACAACAATTTGTCTGAAATGGTGTGGGATTTCCTGCTTGAGCAAGGGGTTGGACTAGAAGACCTCTAGGGTCCCTCCCAACTTTGTTATTCTCTTATTCATAATTTTGGTTTCCTACTCTGGTCCACCTTGAAAGGTTGATGGATAAGAGACAGTTTGCCAATGCCTTTTTGCTTCTTTCCAGGGAATTCCTAGAAGTTTGGAATTCAGAGAAATCAATCACCAACAGACACATAAAGGTAAATTCCATTTACACACTATTCACGTTTTAAAATAATAAAAGCAGAAGATAGATTGATAAACCGATGATAGACCGATGATAGATAGATAGATAGATAGATAGATAGATAGATAGATAGATAGATAGATAGATAGATAGATAGATAATGAAATAATGTGTGTATGAGGGAGGGAGGGAGAGATGCATTGATTTTGGTTGGATACCAGGAAGAAATTCCTAATGATAAGAGTTGTTTCCCCAGGAAAAAGCTTGCCCCTAGAAGCGTTGGATTCAACTCTGATACAGGTTTTAAACATAGGTCCGATGGCCATTTATTGTATCCACTGTATGGTGGATTCCAACATTGGCAGAGGATTGGACTAGATCAGGGGTCTCAAACTCGCAACATCACATGACGTGTCATGACGTATCGTGATTTTTTTTCCATTGCTGGTAATGGGGTGGGCGCAGTTTCGCCATGACGCATCCAGCCCGCGGGGCGGCAGTTTGACACCCCTGGACTAGGTGATCTTCATGGACTAGATAATCTTCATGGACTCTTCCAACACTGACATGCTATGATTCTGAAATTCCATGAAATAATTCTGAAGCAAGGCAGCATCTTCTAGAAATTTCCCATGAAAAGGGCATGGATGCCATCACCACCAGGAGCATGAAGGTCAACCTCTGGGAACCTTGCTTTTTATCACTTGATGAATCTAAAAATTCCCACTTTCCTGATGCCCAACTATGTCAGCGAGGAGCGTTTAGCGTCTTCTCTATCTCCACACCCGAATTTGTGACACCGAGACAACGTGGACAGTTAGAATCTGGGGATTGATTAATGAAGAGGTTAATTTCTCCTAGCAATGCCTCACCAGGCCTTAAAAGAAGATGCTGGGATGTGGTCCTGCCCTCAGGAAGACTCTAACCCTTGGCAAAAGAACAGTAACTTTCTCACTTGGTGAACTTCCTCTGTCTGAGCTGGCTTGGCTCCTTAGCAGCGAAAAGGTAATCGGTCCACCAGCAGGTAGTTGCTATGACAACGATGACATCCCAACAAACATACACAAGCTTCTGGGGAAACAGTTGCTAGGAGCAGCTGACTCCGGAGCATCACTAGATCTTCTGGTGACCAAACAGGTGAGGTTTCAACTTGATAACTATTTTCACTTGCTCCTGATCCACGATCCTTGGCTCCCAATTCATCCCCTCCCACTACAAAAAAAAAATCTGGCAGAAATTGGGTGTGTTTCTGCAAAGGCAGCAGTGGGGCTGCATTTTCATCCTTCAAGAATGTGTTTGAAGAATACCCCTAAGAAAGCAATTGCTCTGGGCTGTTTGGAGTGGTTTAGCCCCATGGGGTGAGAAAATGACCCAGATAAAGGCAGAGTTCGGTCTTTCCCACGTGGAGGGGACTGGGATCCATTGCCGGTTCAGAATAATCCATCCTTCCTTGCTGTTGGACTTTTTTCAAAGGTTCTGATTTGTTAGTATCACAACCCACCTTGCTTGTTAAAGGAAATTCTGCTTTGAAAATATAAAACAGATGTCAACCTATTTAAACAACTTTGCTGTGGAAGAGAGTTCTTCAACCTTGACAACTTTAAAAGACCTGAACTTCAACCCCCAGAATCCCCCAGGCGTCTTGATTTGAAGTCCACACACACTAATCAGTCAGCCAAGTATCTTCTGTAGCTAAACTTAGAGTTGAACCCGAGTTTCTCAGGGCATTTCCTTTGCCACCAATCCATCCTGACTCTCCTTTGTAGCTTAGCAACATTTAGAGGGCCATCCTTTTGTTCTCACTTAACTGAGAAATGGAAATAACGGCCCGTTTAACACACAAATGAGACTGGCAACTCAGTCATGAAGCAAAAGGATTGCTAACTGAAACTGGGATTTAACATACTGTCTTACTGTGGCTTTTCTTTGTTTTACGGACCTGAGAAGGTCATAAATGCAAGATCATAAAGTTATCTTTTAATCACTGCGAACAATGATTAAAACAAGGCAGTCGCTAAGTGAGGACTAGCTGTAAGGTCTCTGCTGGGACTGAAATTGATTACATGCCATCAATGACTCAACGTGGATGATGTTTCCTTCAAGAGGATCTGTTCCCAACCTGATCCTTCAGGTCTTCCAATATTACCACTGACCTCAAACCTTTCCACTTTTCTGCTGGTCATTCTCTGTCCTTTCACCTTTCCCGACATATAGACTTTTCCAGAGGGCCAGGTCTTTGTATATTATGCCAAAAATATGATAATTTGAATTTGTACATTTGTGTGGAACTGAAATATTTTACAAATGAAAAAGAATATTTGTAGCTCAGGGTTGAAATGGGGGTGCTTTCTGAGCTTGCTTTTTTTGCAGACATTATAGGTTCTCCTGCTTAAGCAGGGGGCTGGACTAGAAGACCTCTAAGGTCCCTTCCAGCTTCTATTCTATTCTATTCTATTCTATTCTATTCTATTCTATTCTATTCTATTCTATTCTATTCTATTCTATTCTATTCTACTCTACTCTACTCTACTCTACTCTACTCTACTCTACTCTACTCTACTCTACTCTACTCTACTCTACTCTACTCTACTCTACTCTATTCTATTCTATTCTATTCTATTCATTACCCTAACTAGGTAACATCATCAGTGCAATGTTACCTAGACAGGCTAATGAAATGTCTGCAAGAAACCAAGAAAGGTCAAAGAGCACCAAGGACCCCTGAACTAATTTAATATTTAACAATGTTTCATTAAACGTTTAAAATTTAATAGGGCCAACCTATTCACCAAAACGCCTGAAGTCAGGACAAGAAGTGACAAGTAGAAGATTATGAAAGAGAGATTCTACCTGGAACAAAGGAGAAATTTCCTGACAGTGAGAACAATTAACCAGTGGAACAACTTGCCTCTAGAACAGGAGTCTCCAACCTTAGCAACTTTACGACTTGTGGACTTCAAGAATTGCTCAGCCAGCCATGCTCTAGAACAGAGGTCTTCAAACTTGGCCCTTTTATGACTTGTGGACTTCAACTCCCAGAATTCCTCAGCCAGCGTGCCTGGCTGAGGAATTCTGGGCTTTGAAGTCCACAAGTCATAAAAGGGCCAAGTTTGAAGACCCCTGCTCTAGAAGTTCTGGCTGCTCCCACCACTGGAGGTTTTTCAGAAGAGACTGGAATTTGTCTGGAATGGTCTATGCCAGAGCTTCCTGCTTGAGCAGGGGGCTGGACTAGAAGACCTCAAAGGTCCCTTCCAACTCTCTTATTCTGTTATATACCCCAAGTTCTCCTTGGGACAAATCCAAGTTGCACGTTTCATCAGCAGCAGTAGAGGGAGCCAATAGCACAAGATCTCTCCTTCCGTCAGCTGTGGGGAGCTAAATGTTTTTGTTCTGTTCTGTCTTGGGCTGGATTCCTCCCCCCCCCCCCCGAAACAACCTGTCCTGCATGCCAAGACCAGGGAAGCTGATTATAAACACAGGATTTTTTGGAAGTGAGACCTGAGCCGTTCTCCTTCATTACAAGAACTGAAACGTGCCTGAATGGTGCACAATTTCATAGCTCCTGCTCAGCGAACAGAGCGCAGCTGTGGCCAGGCAAGCATTTGCTCAGCTTTATCTGCTGTTCCAGTTGCATCTTTTTTTCCCCCTAGGTCTGGAACCAGTCATTGTCCCATCGTCCTGGTCATCTCACGACTTGATTACTGCAACCCCTTTTCCTTGGAACCATCCTTGGTGACCAGCTGGAAGTTTCATCTGGTCCAAAATGCAGTGGGTGGGAGTGATGTTCATGCCCTGGAGTGCCCAGTGTAAGACCTTTGCTTCAGATCACAGATCACAAGAACAACTAACAATCCATTTAAATTATTAAATGGCTTTTCATTGAAAAGGATGTTTATTAATATTGTAAGAATTTGGTATTTCCCAACCTTAGCAACTTAAAGATAAGTGAAGTTCAACTCACAGAATTTCCCAGCTAATACGGGTAGTCCTAGACCAGGAGTATTCAAACTCGGCCCTTTTATGACTTATGGACTTCAACTCCCAGAATTCCTTAGCCAGCGTGCCTGGCTGAGGAATTCTGGGAGTTGAAGTCCACAAGCAGGGCTCTTCAAACTTGGCCCTTTTATGACTTTGGGACTTCAACTCCCAGAATTCCTCAGCCAGCATGCCTAGCTGGGGAATTCTGGGAGTTGAAGTCCACAAGCAGGGCTCTTCAAACTTGGCCCTTTTATGACTTTGGGACTTCAACTCCCAGAATTCCTCAGCCAGCATGCCTAGCTGGGGAATTCTGGGAGTTGAAGTCCACAAGCAGGGCTCTTCCAACTTGGCCCTTTTATGACTTGTGGATTTCAACTCCCAGAATTCCTTAGCCAGCGTGCCTGGCTGAGGAATTCTGGGAGTTGAAATCCATAGTCATAAAAGTTTGAAGACCCCTGTCCTAGACTTATAAGTTTGTTTAGTGACCATTCAAAGTTTCAACAGCACTGAAAAAAAGTGACTTATGACCATTTTCACACTTATGACCATTGCAGCATCCCCCGTGGTCACATGATCAAAACTCAGATGCTTGGCAACTGACTCATATTTATGACGGTTGCAGCATGCTGGGATCATGTGACCCTTTTTGCGACCTCCTGACAAAGTCTACCGGCAAGCCAGATTCACTTAACACCCATGTTACTAACTTAACAACTGCAGTGATTCACTTAACAAATGTGGCAAGGAAGATCGTCAAATGGAGCACAACTCACTTAACAAATTTCTCACTACATAAATTTTGGGCACAACCGTGGTCGAAAGTTGAGGACTGCCTGTATATGTGGACTTCAACTCCCCAGAATTTGCCCAGCTAGACAGGTGAATAATAGTATTTAACAATGTTTTAATCCCTCTTTTTCCCCCTCCTACATCTGAATTGAATTTTGATTATGTATTTAAATCACAGGGAGCTGGATGGCATAATGGTTAGATCCTTTAGTAAGAGGTCAGGTGGCATTAAATCAGTTATATGTATTGGGATGGAGGCTGGCTGGCGTGCCCTAGCATGCCAGGAAGATTCCAGCCGAATCAGATAATCCTTGAGAGTGTAAATTAAAGAATTGGAGGGCAATAAAGTGTGCAAAGCATGTGTGTATGCTGGCACAAGCATATTTGTGTGCTGAAGGGAAGAATTTTTTTTTACTGTTCCACCTGTTTTTCCCCCCATTCCTTCAACAAATAAATTCCAGTGTACAAATGGACTAATTAATATCTCCCAGTCATTTAATTGAATTAGCTAATTAGATTTCCAAAGAGGAGATTTAGAACCACTTAGGGACATCTTAATCACTTTTTATCAGCGAAAGAAGATCCTCCGTGAATAGCCACAGAGAAAAAGCTGGCTGGCTGTTTTCACAGTCATTGATTCAGCAAACCGTGGAAAATCTCATTATTGGCAGAGCTTTTCAAGCGTCTCTCCAGTCTGAAAATGGTCCATTGAGGTTTCAGCCAACTTACTTCTAGAAAAAGACAAAGCCTTCCGTTCTTCCCTTTGGTTTGATATTGATCCACAATCAGTTTCCTCAATCACGATTGTAAAATAATTTTACTCTTCCTCCTCCTCCTCCTCCTCCTCCTCCTCCTCCTCGTCTATCTTCTTCTCTTCCTTCTCCTTACTGTCTTCTCCTTCTTTCCGTTTTCTTCTTCTTTCTCTTCGTCCTCCTCTTTCTGCATCTCCTTTTTTCCCCTTCCCCTCTCCCTTCTCCTTCCTCTTTTGCTTCCTTTTTTTCTTATCCCTCCTCCTTTTTCCCTTTTTCTCCTCTTCTTCTTTGTCTTCCTCAATCTCCTCCTCCTCCTCCTTCTCCTCTTCCTTTCCCTTCTTCAAACTATTCTCCAAAGCACCAGAGGGCAAGACAAGAAACAGTGGATGAAAATTGATTAAGGAGAGAAGCAACCTGGAATTAAGGAGAAACGTCCTAACAGTGAGGACAATTAACCAGTGGAACTCCTTGCCTCCAGAAATCATGGGTGCTCTATCACTGGAGGTTTTTAAGAAGAGACTAGTCCAGGGGTAGGCAACCTTTTATGACTCGTGGACTTCAACTCCCAGAATTCCTGAGCCAGCCATGCTGAGGGGGAAAGAGGTTTCCATGCTGAGCCATGCTGACTCAGGAATTCTGGGAGTTGAAGTCCACCAGTCATAAAAGAGCCAAGGTTGCCTACCCCTGGCCTAGGCCTAGGCCACTTTATGACTTGTGGACTTCAACTCCCAGAATTCCTGAGCCAGCCATGCTGAGGGGGAAAGAGGTTTCCATGCTGAGCCATGCTGACTCAGGAATTCTGGGAGTTGAAGTCCACCAGTCATAAAAGAGCCAAGGTTGCCTACCCCTGGCCTAGGCCTAGGCCACTTTATGACTTGTGGACTTCAACTCCCAGAATTCCTGAGCCAGCCATGCTGAGGGGGAAAGAGGTTTCCATGCTGAGCCATGCTGACTCAGGAATTCTGGGAGTTGAAGTCCACCAGTCATAAAAGAGCCAAGGTTGCCTACCCCTGGCCTAGGCCGCTTTATGACTCGTGGACTTCAACTCCCAGAATTCCTGAGCCAGCCATGCTGAGGGGAAAGAGGTTTCCATGCTGAGCCATGCTGACTCAGGAATTCTGGGAGTTGAAGTCCACCAGTCATAAAAGAGCCAAGGTTGCCCACCCCTGGACTACAGTCACTTGTCTGAGATGGTATAGGTCCTCCTGCTCAAATAGGGGGCTGAACTAGAAGACCTCCAAGGTCCCTTCCAGCTCTACTCTATTCTTCTTCACCTCTTTCCCCTTGTCTACTTTCTCCTTCTTCTCCTTCTGGGGAATAGAAAAGTGCTGAGGTAGCCACTTTCTCCCGCTAGCCTCTCAAGAAACATTTTATAAACTCCGTTGTATTTCCCCAATCCTTCCGTTTGCTTGCTACTTGTGTGCTGAAATAGCCACCAAGGACAGGACTCCCCCCTTTTCTCAAAACTGCCTCCCTCCCAAAATAACCTTTGTTGGATGGATGCTCTTCTTTTTCTTATGAGTAGCGCTCTTTGCTTTTGACCTTGGCTGAAAGTTGGAGCAAACTGAATGTAAACTAAGAGTACTTGTTCTTAGAATTTTTGTCTAGTTCATTCTTTCTCAAATGTGGTAACATTACGATGTGTGGACTTCAAGTCCCAGAATTCCCCAGTCAGTTGTCTGCCTGGGGAATTCTGGGAACTTAAGTCCGCACAGTCATTAAATTGCCAAGTTTGAAAAACTCTGGCCTAAAGAATGAAATTTGCTTGGTTTCCTCTCCTGTGACAGGAAATAATTCTTTACTTCACAACTTCCAGAATGCTTTTCCTCCCATTTCTAACCAAGAAGCACTGAGAAGGTTTGAGCTATTTTCCTCTTTTATCTATTAATTTATTGCTAACTGACCTTCTTGAGCCTTTTGGCCCTCACTGCTTCCTTCAAATCCATCTAAGTCAGGGGTGTCAAACTCAATTTCATTGAGGGCCGCATCAGCATTGCGGTTGCCCTCAGGGGGCCGGGTGGGTGTGGCCTGGGTGGGTGTGGCCTACTGGGTGGGCGTGGCTAGAGTGCGTATGGCCTACTGGGTGGGCGTGGCCAGCTCTCCATCGTTGGCATCAAGGGTGCCTATGGGGGCCTGGGCAGGAGTGGGAGAGATCTGAGGGTCTCTGGCAGAAGGAGGGTCTCTGGGCCAGGGCCAAGGCAGTGGGGGCAGTGTTTCCAGGTTGGCTTCACGGGCCACATGAAACCACTTCGCGGGCCGGATCTGGCCCCCGGGCCTTGTCTTTGACATGTCTGATCTAAGTTTTCTCCCTGGGATGCTGGTTTTCTAGCCCAAACAGCTGTTTCCTCAGGCTACGCATTTCCAATTGCCTTGCTCAGTTCATCCATCATTAACTCCCTCTTGTTTTGGTGTCTATGGGGTCACAGAGAATGGAGCAAGGGATTGATCAATGATAGCACTTAACACTTTGTCGGTCTTGGACATTTGCAAAGGGTTGTAGGAACATAAGCTAATGAATTATTCAATCAGGTTTATAAGAAACTGTAAAATTCAAAGTGGCTGAAGTCTTAGAGAGGTTACAGTTTATCAGCTGTGGCACCTAAAGATTTGCTTACCATTCAGAATCGCATAACAGAATAACAAGAGTTAGAAGGGACCTTGGGGGTCTTCTAGCTAAAATCCCTGCTCAAAAGGGAAATCCCATACTCAGTGCTTTTTTTGTAAAAGAAAAAGGTGCCGGAACTCACACATGTCATACAACCTGCCTTGCCTACCCTACAAGGTTCCATCCAAAAAAGGTGCCGGAACTCCGTTCTGAGCGTTCTATGAGAAAAAAAGCCCTGCCCATACCATTTCAGATAAAGTGTTGTCCAATCTCTTCTTTAAAAAAAAAACCCAGTGTTGGAACACACACAACTTCTGGAGGCAAGTCCTTCCACTGATTAATTCAAGGTGCTGGTGATGACCTATAAAGCCCTACATGGCTTGGGTCCGGGATATCTGAGGGAACACCTGCTGCCGGCATCAAGTTCCCTTCGTCCAGTGCGCTCCCACAGGGAGGGTCTTCTCAGGGTACCACCGGTAAGAGATTGCCGGCGGGTAACACCCAGGGATAGGGCCTTCTCAGTGGGGGCGCCTGCCCTCTGGAACCAGCTGCCAGTGGAGCTGAGGACTGCCCCCGACCTCCGGTCATTCCGCCGGGACCTGAAGACCTGGCTCTTCGAGCTCTCTGGCCCAGGCTGAGGATTAATCTTAATTTTAACTGGGGTTTTATTTATGCAGGGACAAATATAATTTTTTTTAAAATTTGTTCTTAACTTTTGCATCTTGGTTTTTTAATCACCCTGTAAACCGCCCTGAGTCCTTCGGGAAAGGGCGGTATATAAATGTAATAAAATAAAATAAATAAAATAATTTTTCTCATTGTCAGGAAATTTCTCCTTAGTTCTAGATAGAATCTCTCTTTAATTCTAGGTTGCTTCTCACCTTGATTAATTTCCATCCATTGCTTCTTGTCTCTTCATGTAGGTGTAGTTCTGTTGAGGACTACACATTGAGTATGATTTGTCAACCAGTTACAGACCCATCTGGTAGGGGCGCTTCTATCCCACATTTTTCTAGCTTGCCCAGAAGTACTTTATCAAATACTGTATCAAATCAAATCAAATGATTTGACTTTATCAGATCAAAGGTTTTATATGTCCAACCCTTCTGTGATGATTATCTGTGCAGACATGTCTGTCACTTTGACTTTTTTCAACCCAGCACCATGGATGTTATTGATCATGCTAATAATGATAAAGAAACTCTTAAGAAATTTCAAAGTTGGTATGGGTTGGTATTTTCCACCTCAAGCATCAAAATTTTATCTTTACATTTAAAAAAAAAAGATTTTACTAGTATGTAGTGACTCATCCTAGGAGCAGATAGAACTGCAAGCCAGAATGTTTCCATGGGTGGAATTAAGGAAGAAATGGACCCACTTTTGCTGATTGCTTTTCTTAATACTTTAGCACAGGGGTCTTGAAACTTGGCCCTTTTATGACTTCTGGGAGTTTGTTTATTTATTTATTTATTTATTTAATTTATTTATTTATTTATTTATTTATTTATTTATTTATTTATTTATTTTATTAGACTTATGTACCGCCCTTCTCCCGTAGGACTCAGGGCGGTTCACAAAGTTTTTAAAAACAATACAACAAATTACAAAAATTAAAAACAATTAAAATGATTACACTAACCTTGAACTAAAAGCCCAATTACAATTAAAATACAATTAAAACCCCAGTTAATACTCTCAGTCCAGGCCAGAAAGCTCGAAGAGCCAGGTCTTCAGGTCCTGGCGGAATGAGCGAAGGTCAGGGGCAGTCCCAAGCTCTACAGGCAGCTGGTTCCAAAGGGCCGGCGCACCCACAGAGAAGGCCCTCCCCCTGGGTATTGTCCGCCGGAGTTGAAGTCCACAAGTCATAAAAGGGTCAAGTTTGAAGACCCCTGCTTTAGCAGGTCTGTCTATGTTTACTCTAATGGTATGGCACAGGGGTAGGCAACCTTGGCTCTTTTATGACTTGTGGACTTCAACTCCCAGAATTCCTGAGTCAGCATGGCTGGTTCAGGAATTCTGGGTATTGAAGTCCACAAGTCATAAAAGAGCCAGTGTTGCCTACTCCTGGTAAAGGATTTCCTGCTGAGCAGGGGGTTGGGCTAGAAGACCTCTAAGGTCCCTCCAACTCTTTCATTCTGTCATTTTGTTATACACTTGCACCACAGTTCAGAATTGCAGCAATTACTGTATGTGATGGCGTTGTGGCGTGCAGGTCACCCTTTCCCTGTTACAGGATTTGTGCTGGTGATTAAAAAATGATCGAAGAAAGCAAAGCCAATTGCAAAACGGTTAACACAGGGAGAGAAATATAATTGTATAAATAAATTATATAAATCCATGGGGTGCTGATAGAAAAGCTTGTTTAAGTATGCAGGGTTTTGCTGTCAAAAGGTTCCCAGAGGGAGAAGCAAAGACAACCTTCATTATTTAATCAGTCCAAGGAGTATCGAGGGCAAAGAAAGAATGTCAGAAATAAGCGAAACCCTATTCTTACTATGTAAGGGATGCGGTAGCTCAGTGGGTTAGGACGCTGAGCTTGTCGATCAGAAGGTCGGCAGTTTGGCGGGTCGAATCCCGAGTGCCGCGTAGCAGAGTGAGCGCCTGTTACTCGTCCCAGCTTCTGCCAACCTAGCAGTTCGAAAGCACGCAAAAAATGCAAGTAGAAAAATAGGGACCTCTACGGTGGGAAGGTAACAGCGTTCGGTGCGCCTTTGGCGTCTAGTCATGCCGGCCACATGACCACGGAGACGTCCTCGGACAAGCGCTGGCTCTTCGGCTTTGAAACAGAGATGAGCACCGACCCTTAGAGTCGGAAACGACTAGCACGCATGTGCGGGGGAACCTTTACCTTTATTCTTACTATGTGGAGAATTTTTGTGGTGAAAATTTAAGAGCAAAGGAGCTCTTCTGAATTCATCTAAAGAAGAGTTTCTCAACCTTAGCAATTTTAAGACCTGGGGACTGCAGCTCCCTTAATTTCTCCAGCCACTTTTTCATCCCAACTGGCTGGTTTGTGTGTGTTTGTGTGTGTGTGTGTTTGTGTGTGTGTGTGTGTGTGTGTGTGTGTGTGTGTGTGTGTGAACATTCCCAGTTGGATTTGAAGGAAGCATTGAGGGCAGAAAAGCTCAAGAAGGTTAATTAGAAATAAATTAATGGGGGGAGGGGGTGCCTTAAAGCTTTTTGGTGCTTCTTGATTTAGAAATGGGAAGAGAGCATTCTGAAAAAAGAGGAACTCCTGAAATAAAGAATTATTTCCTGTCATAGGAGAGGAAATCAACCTACCGTAGTTTTCCTCTTTAAGCTAGAGTTTCTCAACTTAGTCCTTAATAGAACCGCATCTACATCAAGGAAAATAAGCCGTGGGGTCTCCAAGTCTCTGTCTTGGGCCCAGGATTCTTCAATATCTTCATAAACAATCCAGATCATGGTTTTTCAACCTTTTCACCCATTGTACCACTTTTAGGATATGGCAACATCCGAGGACCACCAATCGCCTAGCAAGGTGTCAAAAACTTGATGACCCCCCCCAAAAAAGTGATGAAGTACAGGTAGTCCTCAACTTACAACAGTTCGCTTAGTGGCTGTTCAAAGTTACAATGGCACTGAAAAAAGTGCCCCCCAAGCCACAGCCGGGCAAGACACCTGCCTGCCTGCCTGGCGGTGCTCTTCCTCCTGTCCAAGGTTTTCATTGTTGTGAGCATTTCTGTTGAGGATTGGCAATGGGGGGGTTGTTTGGTTTTTATTCCCCCCCCTCTGCTGGGTGGTTGCAGCAGGTTTTGGTCACTTTACATGACCCTGGGACACTGTGACTGTCATAAATATGAATCAGTTGACAAGCATCTGAATGTAAATCACAAGACCCTGGAGATGCTGCAACATTCCCGCTGATCGGCGCTTCTTCTGGGCTCAGCAGAAGCGCCAGGATCAGCGCTGAGCTCCAGCTGGAGCCGATCCTGGCGCTTCCACTGAGCCCTGACAGCCCTGCAGCTCCAGCTCTCTCTTGCTCAGGCTTGTGCGGTGCTGCCACCGGTTCAGCTCATTCCCCTCCCCTGCTACCACTTTTCTAGGATGGTCGCATACCACCTGCCAGGTGCCAATGTACCACAGGTGGTACCCGTACCACTGGTTGAAAAGACCTGATCTCAATGAGGGGAAAGAATGGAAACTCATCAAATAAGGAGATGACACCAAACTAGCAGGAATAGCAAACACCCCAGAAGAGTGGCTCAAGTGGATCAAATGGATCTTGATAAGACTTGAACTCTGGGATCTATCTAACAAAATGAAATTCAAAAGAGAGAAAAGTAAGGTTTTACACTTAAACAAGAAAAATCAAAACGTACAGGTTCAGATTAGGTGAAATTTGGCTCAATAGCAGTACTTGCCAGAGGGATCTTGGACAACCACTTCAAGATGAGCCAGCAGTGAGTGGCAGCTGCCAAGAAAAGCCAACGTAATCCTAGGCTGCTTTAACAGAGGGACAGAATCAAGATCAGGTGAAGTGTTAGTACTGCCTTATAAAGCCTGGATAAGGCCACGCTTGGAATATTGTATCCAGTTTTGATCACCACAATACAAAAAAGATGTTGAAACTCTAGAAAGAGTGCATAGAAGAACAACAAAGTTGATTAGGGGACTGGAGGCTAAAATACATAAAGAACAGTTGCTGAAATTGGGTATGTCTAGTTCAGGGGTCAGCAACCTGAAACAGTGAAAGAGCCACTCGGAACCGGTTCCCTCACAAAAGGAAAAATTGGGAGCCGCAAAAAGGAAAAACAGGCGCGCATGCGCAGAACAGGGCTTGACTGAAGAGTGGAGACAAGGCGAGATATGCACCTACCCTCATATTTGAATTGATTGGTTGAACCTTTTTAGTCCCACTTTTTTGGGGGGGACTGCACATGGCAGAGGACTGGGAGCCACATGCGGCTCCGGAGCCGCGGGTTGCAGACCTGTGGTCTAGTTTAACGAAGAGAAGGACGAGGGGGGACATGATAGCAGCGTTCCAGTAACTTGAGAGGCTGCCACAAAGAAGAGGGAATGAAGTTGTTCTCCAAAGCCCCCGAAGGGAGGACAAGAAGCAATAGATGGAAACTAATGAAGGAGAGAAGCAACCTACAACTAAGTAGAAATTTCTTGACAGTGAGAGCAATTAACCAGTGGAACGGCTTGACTTCAGAAACTATGGGTGTTTCATCACTGGAGGCTTTTTAAAAGATACTAGACATTTGTCTGAAATGGTATAGGTCAAGGGTAGGCAACCTTGGCTCTTTTATGACTCGTGGACTTCAACTCCCAGAATTCCTGAGCCAGCATGGCTCAGCTTGGAAACCTCTTTCCCCTCAGCATGGCTGGCTCAGGAATTCTGGGAGTTGAAGTCCACGAGTCATAAAAGAGCCAAGGTTGCCTACCCCTGGTATAGGGTCTCCTGCACGAGCAGGGGGTTGGACTAGAAGACCTCCAAGATCCCTCCCAACTCTGTTATTCTGTTCTGTTCTATTCTTAGCAACTTTAAGAAGTATGGACTTCAACTCCCAGAATTCTCCAGCCAGCCAATTGGAAGTTCGTCTATCTTTTTTCTTTCTATTTTCTTTTTTTTGGTCATCAAGTTTTTGACACCTTGACATCTGACTGGTGGTACTCGGATGTTGCCATATCCTAAAAGTGATACCATGGGTGAAAAGGTTGAAAAGCCCTGCATTAAAGAACAGATACTGCTATTTCCTTCTGTTTAAATCCAAATGACCTTTTTTAAAAAAAATATTGAGGCGGAGGGAAAGTGCCAAGGGAGGAATAGATGCATGCTCACTAGGTTTCCCAACTTGGTTCTCCTAAATAGAACAAGGGTCTTCAAACTTGGTCCTTTTATGACTTGTGGACTTCATCTCCCAGGCATGCTGGCTAAGGAATTCTGGGAGTTGAGGTCCACAAGCAGGGGTCTTCAAACGTGGCCCTTTTATGACCTGTGGACTTCAACTCCCAGAATTCCTCAGCCAGGCACACTGGCTGAGGAATTCTGGGAGTTGAAGTCCACAAGTCATAAAAGGACCAGGTTTGAAGACACCTGTCCTAGAAAGAATAGCTTGTGTGGTCTTCTTCACAGCGAGTGTGCAAACAGACATGAGGTGTCTTCTTCACACTTCTGCCAGCTGGGAGAATTCTGGGTTTCTCAAGTGCACAAATTCCCACCTGCTACCCAAAGCTAATGCTGATTCTGACATGAAGAAATGCAGCCAGATTCTCTTCATCCCAACTAAAAAATCAGCTAACTCAACCTCTTTGACATTCATACTTTGAAAGTAGAGATTTGCAGCTACCAGAACAGATATAAGAGAATAACAGAGTTGGAAGGGACCTTGGAGGTCTTCTAACCCACCCATGCTAAAGCAGGAGACCCTATACCATTCATGACAAATGTCTATGGAGATTGTCAGGTCATGGTTGTCCCAGAGATGCTTTTTTCAGGAGGCAACTGGACTTTCTTGTGTTTCTTTTGAAGATGTTTTGCTTCTCATCCAAGAAGCTTCTTCAGCTCTGACTAGATGGTGGAGAGTGGAAGGATGTACACAACATCTGGAGGCAGGTTGTTGCACTGATTAATTGTTCTCATTGTCAGGAAATTCTCTCCTTAGTTCCAGGTTGCTTCTCTCCTTGATTAGTTTCCATCCATTGCTTCTTCTCCAGGTGCTTTGGAGAAGAGGTTGACCCCCTCTTCTCTGTAGCAACCCCTGAGATATTGGAAGACCGCTATCAAGACACACCTAGTCCTTCTTTTCATTAAATTAGACATACTCAATTCCTGCAACCGTTCTTCATATGTTTTAGCCTCCAGATCTTTAATCATCTTTGTTGCTCTTCTCAGCATTCTTTCTTTCTTTCTTTATTTTAATTCCATTTATATCCCGCCCTTCTCCGAAGACTCAGGGCGGCTTACAAGATTAGCAGTAGCCTTCATTCTATGTATATGCCTGCTTATTAGGGCTTTCACACACACACACACAAGCGGCATTATTACAAAGTCAACTTATTGCCCCCAACAATCTGGGTCCTCATTTTACCTACCTCGGAAGGATGGAAGGCTGAGTCAACCTTGAGCCTGGTGGGACTCGAACCTGCGCTAATTGCAGGCAGCTGGTGTTACTTAAGGAGGCATTAGCCCACTGCTCCACCAAGGCTCTCTAGAGTCTCAACATCTTTTTTATATCATGGCGACCAAAAGTGGATGCCATATTCAAAATGCGGTCTTACTAAGGCAGCATAAAGTGATAAAGTTCTCATTTCAAATATATTTTTTTTTACATTTCACAAAGTGTAGACATAAAAAACAATATAAACTCTCAATCAAGAGAAACAATAAAAAAATTAAAAAGGAATAGGGATAGAAGTGTGAAAAAGCATAAAGGAAAAGAGATATAATACAAAGAATGACTTCTGGCTTCTTCCAAGGATATAAAGAATGCTTACTTTCAATTCTTAGTTTATAATGATAGTAAAATGTCCATCCCCTCCCCCCAAGAAAATAAATAAGGGAAAATAAATGTTAAAAATGTCATGGGTGTATGAGTGGGTGGGTTGTTAAATTTTAATAATCATCAAATCCACAAGTCAAAATTTGATTTTCCTAGTCATGCAAAGAAATCTGCCACTCTCTATTGGAAAATAATACATGTTTGCACCCTTAAAGGAAGGATGGTGCTAGGCTCAAAAACCTCCTTTTCTCTATGTTTCCATCATTTCCATCTTTCAAGAAGTGTCTTCTTAGTATGCCACCAAATTCACCATGTCTTAAGAGGTTCAAAGATGTTTCCAAAGGTGTGGGTGTGGTTTTCCTTCTATACAGGTAATCCTCAATTTACAACAGTTTGTTTAGTTGCAAGATCTTTTATCCTGGGAATAATAGATAATAACATATTTGCCTTCATTCATAAGTTCATTCAGTGATCATTCAAAGTTACAGTGTCAATGCTGCAAACATTGATGTTTTTTGCACTGACAATATATGAGACAGCTTTTTGTTTAAACTGCTTGGCTTTGAATCTTGAAGGGAGGGAATTTTATAATGACTATTTTGAGAAGATTAGAAAAGCCTGCGTACAGAATGGGAAGTGAAACCTCATGTAAAGGTAAAGGTAAAGGTTACCCTGCACATGCGTGCTAGTCGTTTCTGACTCTAGGGGCCGGTGCTCAACTCCGTTTCAAAGCCGAAGAGCCAGCGCTTGTCCGAGGACGTCTCCGTGGTCATGTGGCAGGCATGACTGGACGCCAAAGGCGCATGGAACACTGTTACCTTCCCACCGTAGTGGTCCCTATTTTTCTACTTGCATTTTTACATGCTTTCGAACTGCTAGGTTGGCAGAAGCTGGGACGAGTAACAGGCACTCACTCTGCTGCGTGGCACTCGGAATTCGACCTGCCAAACTGCCGACCTTCTGATCGACAGGCTCAGCATCCTCACCCACTGAGCCACTGCGTCCCCGAAACCTCATATGTAAAACTAATTGGATAATGTGATTTATGACATGAAGATAAGGGCGGGGATTGTGTGTGTGTTACGATAGGTTTGTGGGGAGGAGATTTCAGATTCTGGCATCCCTCCATGAGTGCCAATATTTCGTTTCATTATTAAGACTTTATTAGATAAACAATGCTTGCATTTTGTTTGAACTGTCTCATTTATCAGAACCATGACACACAGCAGCATTACAACCCTTTTTCACACTTATGACTGTTGCAGAATCTCCATGGTCAGATGATCAAAATTCAGATGCTGGGCAACTGACTCACATTTATGAACAGTTGCAGTGTCCCGGGGTCACGTGATCCCCTTTTGCTACATTCTGACATGTAGTCAATGGGGAAGCCAGCTTCACCTAATAACCCTGTTACTAACTCAACAAGTGCATCTTATTCACTTGAGAACTGTGGCAAGGAAGTTTATAAAATGAGGCAAAACTCACTTAACAAATGTCTCACTTAACAACACAATTTTTGGGCTCAATTTCGGTCGTAAATCGAGGACTACCTATACAATTAAGGAATAAGAATACGTTTGGACTTTTCTGGAGCAGGTTCATCAATGTAGATGCCTCCAGATAGATCAATGCCCCAAGCTGATTATCCCTTGCTAGAATAGTAGATAATTCACCTACCCACCCATGCATACAGCCATGGCTACTTTAATCTTCAAAACCCCTGACAGATGACCCCCCCCAACTCCAAAGAAGCTATAAATTACGGCAGTCACTATCTCACTTCTAAATTGGGTACAATAGTAGTACCATATCCAGGCTGTAAAACTCTGTATGTCCACTAGAGAGCAGCAGAACTCTCTCTCTGGCACCCCTAATGGTCACCTGGCATTTCATCATAGGCCTGATGAACAGCGTCAATCACTTTCTGTCACAGCAGTGCTCACGCTGGGCTCTTACCTCTGATCCCAGGGAACAAATTACTATTTCCTTGTTCTGCGTGAGCTGGATCATTTGAGCTGCCCAGCAGCTAAAACTTTACTCCCTCTGGAAGCTGAGTGGAAACGTCTCTTGAATACATCCCATCAGATTAAAAAGGTAAATTTAAAAAAAGTGCAAACTCTTTGATCAGTGCCTGCTTTTTCTCTCTCACACAGAATTTCCAGCCCCACAAGTTTCATGAATGGCAGAGCTCCAGCTTCTGAGCATGCCTGCATTTTAAAATTAGCCAGTGATGACTCACATCCCGATTTACGAGAGAAGTATTAAATGACGCAGCTTGTTCCGCAGGAGAATTCCACTGCAAACACCAATTATTCAGATGTTCCAAAACCTGCTGCTCACCAATAAATCTGTATAAGGTTGGTGTGAGTTAAGAGGAGCTGTAATCCTTCCCCTTTGGCCAGCTGACGTTAATTTAAGGCATTCCTAATGGACAGGGGGCAGGGAACCATCAAAAAAGTCAAAATGGCTACCAGACCAATTGTTTCTCTGCACATTTTTTATGCGTATATGTGGTCCTTGACTTACATCTGTTCATTTAGTGACCATTCAAAGTTACATCATTGAAAAAAGTAATTTATGACCATTTTTTCACACTTATGACCACTGCAGCATCCCTATGGTCATGCAATCAAATTTAGAATGCTTGCCCACTGACTCATATTTATGACGGTTGTAGTCCTGGGATCATGTTTTCCCCTTTTTCAAACTTCTGACAAGCAAAGTCAATGGGGAAGCCAGATTCACTTAACAATCCTATTATTAAGTACAATTGCAATGATTCACTTAACAACTGTGGTGAAAAAGGTCATAAAAGAGGACAAAACTCACTTAATAAGTATCTCACTTAGCAACAGAAATTTTGGATCCAGTTGTGGTCGTACTTTGAGAACTGCCTGTATTATTTCTCCTACCTCTCTTTGAATTGTTACAGTCTATAGCAGAGATCCCCTTCATGGATTACTGCCTTGTCGTGGTGAAGGGGCTTGCGTAATTCAATGAAGCTATGAGCTATGCCGTGCAGGGCCACCCAAGACGGACAGGTCATAGCAGAGAGTTCTGACAAAATGTGATCCACTGGAGAAGGAAATGGCAACCCACTCCAGTATCTTTGCCATGAAAGCCCCATGGACAGTACCAAAAGGAAAAAAGATATGACGCTGGAAGATGAGCCCCTCAGGTCGGAAGGCGTCCAATAAGCTACTGGGGAAGAACAGAGGGCTAGTACTAGTAGCGCCAGAAAGAGTGAAGCAACTAGGCCAAAGCCGTAAGGACACTCAGCTGTGGGTGTGTCTGGTGGTGAAAGGAAAGTCCGATGCTGTAAAGATTTTTTCTCCATAGGAACCTGGAATGTAAGATCCATGAATCAAGGAAAGCTGGACGTGGTCAAACAAGAGATGACAAGACTGAACATCGACATCTTAGGCATCAGCGAACTAAAATGGACAGGAATGGGTGAATTTAATTCAGATGACCATCAGGTATACTACTGCGGGCAAGAATCCCTCAGAAGAAATGGAGTAGCCTTCATAGTCAATAAAAAAGTAGGAAAAGCAATACTGGGATACAATCCTCAAAATGACAGAATGATCTCAGTTCGAATCCAAGGCAAACCATTCAATTTCACAGTAGTCCAAGTCTATGCCCCAACCACCAGTGCTGAAGAGGATGAAATTGACCGGTTCTATGGAGCCCTATAGCACCTTATAGAACTAACACCAAAAAATGATGTCCTTATCATCATGGGGGATTGGAATGCTAAAGTAGGAAGCCAAAAGATAACCGGAATAATAGGCAAGTTTGGCCTTGGAGTACAAAACGAAGCAGGGCACAGGCTGATAGAATTTTGTCAAGAGAATACGATGGTCATTGCAAACACTCTTTTTCAACAACCCAAGAGACGGCTCTACACATGGACATCACCAGATGGTCAACACAGAAATCAGATTGAGTATGTGCTCTGCAGCCAAAGATGGAGAAGCTCTATACAGTCAGTAAAAACAAGACCAGGAGCTGACTGTGGCTCAGACCATGAGCTTCTCGTTGCAAAGTTTAGGCTTAAATTAAAGAAAGTAGGGAAAAGCGCTAGGCCAGTCAGGTATGAATTAAATCATATCCCTGTTGAATATACAGTAGAGGTGACAAATAGATTTAAGGAATTAGATCTGATAGACAGAGTGCCTGAAGAACTATGGACAGAGGTTTGCAACATTGTACAAGAGGTAGCATCTAAAACCATCCCAAAGAAAAAGAAATGCAAGAAAGCAAAATGGCTGTCTGAGGAAGCTTTGCAAATAGCTGAGGAAAGGAGGGAAGTGAAAGGCAAGAGAGAAAAAGAAAGATACACCCAATTGAATGCAGAATTCCAGAGAATAGCTAGAAGAGATAAGAATGCCTTCTTAAATGAACAGTGCAAAGAAATAGAAGAAATCAATAGAATAGGGAGGACCAGAGATCTTTTCAAGAAAATTTGAGAGATGAAGGGAACGTTTCGTGCAAAAATGGGCATGATAAAGGACCAAAATGACAGGGACCTAACAGAGGCAGAAGAGATTAAGAAGAGGTGGCAAAATTACACAGAAGAACTATACAGGAATGAGCTTAACATCCCTGATAACCTAGAATGTGAAGTGAAGTGGGCCTTAGGAAAGCTGAGCAACAACAAAGCTAATGGAGGTGACAGTATTCTAGATGAGCTATTCAAAATCTTAAAAGATGATGCAGTAAAAGTGCTACACTCAATTTGCCAGCAAATTTGGAAAACTCAACAGTGGCCACAGGATTGGAAAAGATCAGTTTACATTCCAATTCCAAAGAAAGGCAGTGCCAAAGAATGTTCAAACTATCCCATTGCACTCATTTCACATGCTAGTAAAGTCATGCTTAAAATCCTACACGCTAGACTTCAGCAGTATGTGGATCAAGAACTACCAGAAGTACAGGCAGGATTTTGAAGAGGCAGAGTAGTTCCTCTGATCAAATTGCCAACATACACTTGATCATGGAGAAAGCTAGGGGGTTCCAAAAAAAACATCTACTTCTGCTTCATTGACGAGGCTAAAGCTTTTGATTGTGTGGAGCACAACAAATTGTGGCAAGTTCTTAAAGAGATGGGAGTACCAGACCATCTTATTTGTCTCTTGAGAAACCTATATGCGGGTCAAGAAGCAACAGTGAGAACTGGACACGGAACCACTGATTGGTTCAAAATTGGGAAAGGAGTCCGGCAAGGCTGTATACTGTTGCCCTGCCTATTTAACTTATATGCAGAGCACATCATAAGAAAGGCAATGCTAGATGAATCAAAAGTTGGAATAAAGATTGCTGGGAGAAATATCAACAACCTAAGATATGCAGATGATACCACTCTAATGGCAGAAAGTGAAGAAGAACTAAAGAGCCTCTTGTTGTGGGTGAAGAAGGAGAGTGCAAAAGTTGGCTTAAATCTTAACATTAAGAAAACCAAAATCATGGCATCCGGCCCTCTCAATTCCTGGCAAATAGATGGAGAAGAAATGGAAGTAGTGACAGATTTTATTTTCCTGGGCTCCAAGATCACTGCAGATCGGGACTGTAGCCAAGAAATTAAAAGACGCTTGCTCCTGGGGAGGAAACCCATGGCAAATCTAGACAGCACACTAAAAAGCAGAAACATCACCCTGTCAACAAAAGTGCATATAGTCACGGCTATGGTCTTCCCAGTTGCAATGTATGGCAGTGAAAGTTGGACCATAAGAAAGGCCGAGCGCCAAAGAATTGAGACCTTTGAACTGTGGTGCTGGAGAAGACTCCTGTGAGTCCCTTGGACTGCAAGGCAATCAAACCGGTCAGTCCTAGAGGAGATCAACCCTGACTGCTCTTTAGAAGGCCAGATCCTGAAGCTGAAACTCAAATACTTTGGCCACCTAGTGAGAATGAAGAACTCACTGGAGAAGAGCCTCATGCTGGGAAAGGTTGAGGGCAAGAGAAGAAGGGGACGACAGAGAATGAGGTGGCTGGATGGAGTCACTGAAGCAGTAGGCGTCAGCTTAAATGGAGTCCAGAAGATGGTAGAGGACAGGAAGGCCTGGAGGAACGTTGTCCATAGGGTCGCAATGGGTCAGACACGACTTTGCAACTAACAACAACAACAACAATAGCAGAGATGGTGAAACTAATTGCTTTGATTATAGACAATAGACTAGTCATAGCTTTATAATTCCATTTGTCTGAAATTGTACCATTTGTCTGAAATGGTATAGGGTTTCCTGCCTGAGCAGGCGGTTGGACTAGAAGACCTCCAAGGTCCCTTCCATTATTGTATTACTCTGTAAAAAAGTAGATTTTTAAAAGATACCATAAACATACTAATTTTGTATGATAGAGCCTTTCACCATTAAACAGAATTTATGTAATTGTCCACTCTTAACAGAATGATCTATGATATCTATTTCAATGAGAGAAGACACTGGAGGCTGTTTGTGGACTTTCTACAAATTAAATACAATAACAGAGATCTGAAGATTAGCATAGTGTTTGAGTTAACCTGATGACTTTATTTTAATATATATATTATGATTAGATCTTGGGTCAATTCGCATATTAGATATATCTTGGGGGGTGTTTGGTTTTTATTCCCCCCCCCTCTGCTGGGTGGTTGCAGGTTTTGGTCACTTCACATGACCCTGGGACACTGTGACCGTCATAAATATGAATCAGTTGCCAAGCATCTGAATGTAAATCACAAGACCCTGGAGATGCTGCAACATTCCGCTCTCTACATGGGGTTGCCCTTGAGGACCACTCGGAGGCTTCAGCTGGTGCAGAATGTGGCCGCGCGAGTTGTGATGGGGGTTTCCCAATACTCCCATGTAACACCTCTACTCCGTGAGCTGCATTGGCTTCCGGTTGCCCTCCGGGTGAGATTCAAGGTGCTGGTGATGACCTATAAAGCCCTAAATGGCTTGGGTCCGGGATATTTGAGGGAACACCTGCTGCCAGCATCAAGTTCCCTTTGTCCAGTGCGCTCGCACAGGGAGAGTCTTCTCAGGGTGCCGCCGGTAAAAGATTGCCGGCGGATAACACCCAGGGGGAGGGCCTTCTCTGTGGGTGCGCCTGCCCTGTGGAACCAGCTGCCCGTGGAGCTCAGGACTGCCCCTGACCTGCGTTCATTCCGCCGGGACCTGAAGACTTGGCTCTTTGAGCTCTCCGGCCCAGGCTGAGAATTTTTAACTGGGGTTTTATTTTCAGGGATAATTTAATCTTTTTAATTGCCTTTTAACTTTTGTATTTTGTATTGGTGTGATTTTAAAATGCCCTGTAAACTGCCCTGAGTCCTTCGGGAAAGGGCGGTATATAAATCTAATAAAATAAAATAAAATAAAATAAAATAAAATTATTTTGCCAATTGCAATGGTACACCTAACAACCGCGGCAGGGAAGGTCATAGAATGGGGCAAAACTCACTTAACTGTCTCGCTTAGCAACAGAAATTTATGAGCTCAGCTGTGCTCATAAGTTGAGAACGACCTTTATGACAGTTGAAATTATAGGTGCTAAGTCTGTATTGTGCTATGAGGTCAGGGTTTTATTTAGGCGGGAAAAAACCCCAGAAGGCCACCAACATCCAGAAGAGTGTTCCTCAATTTCAACTATTTTTAAATGTCTTGTTATGTATTGGGCTCAATTGTAATACCACGGTGGTTAGCTGGTGCAGCTAACGGCTCTCCAGCAACCCAGACTCCAGGTCTCCAGTGCTGCTATTGGCAGTCCGTAGGCAGCAATGGTTGCTTTAAACCTATTGGCTGCCACCTAGGGCTAGGGCTAGGCTATAAATTGCTGCTAGTTGCAGCCCAATCCTCAGTTCAGATCCTGCAAGCAATAAACCATGAGCTTTGTTGAACTCACTTGCCTGTCTCCTTTCCTGTGCGAAGAACCCGCTACATACATGAGAAACATGAGATCAGGGGTAGGCAACCTTGGCTATTTTATGACTCGTCCACGAGTCATAAATGAGCCAAGGTTGCCTACCCCTGCATTAGATAGATATAGCTGCAATAAATACAGTTTATTCCCAGACGGGTTTTATTGTCTTTTCTCAAACATTAGCTGCCAGTATTTTATTTACTTTCTTTTTATGGTATTTACTGGCTCTTGTAAGAGATGAGGATTGACTGCCAAAGCTTGTTGATCGCCTTGTTCATCTTCTCCTGTGCAACAAACAGACTCAAGATCTCTTGTTCATCTTCTCCTGTGCAACAGATGGACTCAAGATCTCTTGTTCATCTTCTCCTGTGCAAACACAGTCCCAAGTTATACAAGGCTGCTTTCTCTCCAACTCACTCAAGGAAATACATCATGGTCCACGTTAAGTTCTTCTTCAGGTGATGCTGAGAGATGGCCAGATGCTAGTTGGAGAAGTTTGCCAGCAGCATTGAGAGGGGAATGTCAAGAATACAAGAACATAGGCAGTGTTTTGCTGGCTCAATTTATGGACCATCTATCTCTCAGTGTCCAACAAAGCCCATGAGTATTCCTGAGGAGGAAGAGGAAGAGGAAGAAGAAGAAGGAGGAGGAGGAGGAGGAGGAGGAGGAGGAGGAGGAGGAGGAGGAGGAGGAGGAGGAGGAGGGGAATGTCGACTGGCGGCCCCCAGGGGGAGAGCATTCTCTGTGGGCGCGCCTGCCCTCTGGAATCAGCTCCCTGTTGAGCTCCGGATGGCTCCCGACCTTCGCTCCTTCCGCCGCGACCTGAAGACTTGGCTATTTGAACTTGCCGACCTGGACTGAGGGACTGGGATTTTAGATCTTAAATTTTAAAAATTTTAAATTTTAGAATGTGTTTTATTGTTTAGGGCTATTGGTTTAATTTCATTTTAATTTTTGTATATTATGTGTTGTTTATAGTGTTTAATTGTCCTGTACACCGCCCCGAGTCCCTTGGGAGAGGGGCGGTATATAAATCCAAATAATAAATAAATAAATAAATGATAGCAGTGTTCCAGTATCTCAGGGGCTGCCCCAAAGAAGAGGGAGTCAAGCTATTCTCCAAAGCACCTGAAGGCAGGACAAGAAGCAACAGATGGAAACTAGTCAAGGAGAGAAGCAACCTAGAACTAAGGAGAAACTTCCTGACAGTGAGAACAATTAACCAGTGGAACCACCTGCCTCCAGAAGCTGTGAATGCTCCAACACTGGAAGTTTTTAAGAAGAGAATGGACAGTCATTTGTCCGAAATGGTATAGGGTTTCCTACCTGAGCAGGGGGTTGGACTAGATGACCTCCAAGGTCCATTCCAACTTTATTATTATTATTATTATTATTATTATTGTTGTTGTTATTATTATTATTATTATTATTATTATTATTATTATTAAGAAGAAGAAGAAGAAGGAAGAAGAAGAGGAGGAGGAGGAGGAGGAGGAAGGAGGAGAAAGAAATGAAAGAGAAAGAAAGAAAGAAGAGAGAAGGAAGAAAAGAAAGAACAAGAGAAAGAGAAAGAACAAGACAAAGAAAGAAAAAGAAGAAAGAAAGAAAGAAAAAGAGAAAAAGAAGAGAAAGAAGAAAGAAAGAAAAGAGAAAGAAAGAAAAACAAAAGAAAGAAAGAAAAAGTGAAAAAAAGAAAGAAAAAAGAAAAGAAAGAGAAAGAACAAGAGAAAGAAAGAGAAAGAAAGAAAGAAAGAAAGAAAGAAAGAAAGAAAGAAAGAAAGAAAGAAAGGAAGGAAGGAAGGAAAGAAGGAAGGAAGGAAGGAAGGAAGGAAGGAAGAAAGAAAGAAAGAAAGAAAGAAAGAAAGAAAGAAAGAAAGAAAGAAAGAAAGAAAGAAAGAAAGAAAGAAGGGGGGGAGGTGGAGATGGTGATGGAGGAGCAGGAGGACAATAACAAAGCATAAGCAGTGTCCTGTTGGGTTTGGACACAGGAACAACCAGAACATAAGCCATGCCTTTGTGGATCAGACCCCTGAGCCCTCTAGTCCAACTATCTGTTCTCCCAGTGGTCCACCAACTGTTCAAGGAAGCCTGCAGGTCTCCCAAAATATATCAGCCAATGATCAAATCTAGCAAAGGAATTTCTGGGACCATGTTTTTCACAGTGTGGGAATGGTTGTGTTACTATGTGCCTCCCAGAGGTCTTGGAGCTGTAGGAGGTGTCGAATGGATGTTGGGGTGCCAGTGAGGACGCCTTCAATCACCACGAACAGGGAGTGGTCTCTTTCCCATACCTGTTGCCATCATTTTCCTGATCAAAGTCAAATGTTGGCAGTCAAGCTCTTCCTGAACATTGTGTAAATAAGACCAGCACATTCCCTTATGACTCTTTCATTCAAGACAGCCAGTACAACTTGTTAGTTCACAGAAAAAGTTCACTGGATTCATTTTATGCCAGAAATGAAATAACTCCATGACCTTGTTGACAGCTAATGGAGTCAAATCAGTGTTTGCACTCAAATTGTATCTCTTTCATACGGGTGCCTGGATACGACTTTTCACTGAGGCTGATTTTACACATTCCACTAACTCCTAATATGCTTGAATGCATGTGGGTTAACAGCACAATATAAACCCAGCTACAATGGTTTATCAATTGTGGCTTATGATTTTAATGCAGGGGTCTCTAACCTTGGCAACTTTTAAGACTTGTGGATTTCAACTCCCAAAATTCCTCAGCCAGCATCCCCAGCCAGCCACAACTTTAAGACTTGTGGATTGCAAGTGACATGATAGAAGTATTCCAGTATTTGAGGGGCTGCCACAAAGAGGAGGGGTCAACTTATTTTCCAAAGCAACAGAAGGCAAGATAAGAAATAATGGATGGAAACGAATCAAGGAGAGAAGCAATCTGGAATTAAGGAGAAACTTCCTAACAGTGAGGACAATTAACCAGTGGAACAGCTTGCCTCCAGAAGTTGTGGGTGCTTCATCACTGGAGGTTTTTAAGAAGAGACTAGACCAGTGATGGCGAACCTTTTAGAGACCAAGTGCCCAAACTGCAACCCAAAACCCACTTCTGTATCATCAGGTGCCGGATGGAAATGACCCTTTGGGTGGGTGTAGCCAATTGGGTGGGCATGGCCCATTGGGTGGGCGTGGCTGCCGTGGTAACGGCAGACTGTGTGGGACTAAAAAGTTCAATCAATCAATTCCAACTTTGCAAGAACTTTTTTTTCCCCATGAGAGAAGTTGAAATTGATTGATTGATTGAACCTTTTTTTTTGTACATGGCAGCGGAGGCCTAAAGCGAAAAGTTTTTATAAAATCCAGCTGAAAGCCTAGGACTGGGGCGACAGTGCGTGTGCCCACAGAGAGGGCTCTGCATGCCACCTGTGGCACCCATGCCATAGGTTCGCCACCACAGGACTAGACAACCACTTGTTTCAAATAATATAGGATTTCCTGTTTGAGCAGCTCTATTCTGATTGATTGAATTCTGGGAGTTGAAGTCCACAAGTCTTAAAGTTGCCAAGTTTGGAATCTCCTTATTCAGTGATATGACTGAAGCCAACCTCTGTGACACATACAACAACAAACCAGGATTAATACTAGAGCTGGGCACAAGCAACTTTTTACAATTCTCTACCAAATTTGTGGGCAGAGAAATGGAATGGACATTTTTTTCCCAAATTTCTCCAGGGGAAGACCCACCCCACCCCCAACAGCACAATAGCAGGTCTTCTACACACGATATAGTAGGAGAACCTCTATGGAAAAAGCCCTCTGAGATACATCCCCTGCCAAAATCTTCTATTGAAATTTAATGGAGTCTTATCTCCCTGGTGAGAGATAATTGTGCAATAAAAGACAGAACATCCAGACACATCTGTAATGTATTGGGCTTTATTGTAACACCATGTGGTAAGCTGGAGCTAGCTAATGGCTCCCAGCACCTCAGACACCCCCTCTCCAGGGCTGCTATTGGTTGCCCCTAGGTGGCAATAGGCTGCTTTAAACCTATTGGCTGCCACCTAGGGGCCAGACTATAAATTGCTGCAAGCTGCAGCCCAGTTCTCTAGTTCAGATCCTGCAAGCAAATAAACATGTTCATTGCTGAACTCACTCGCCTCATCTTCATTCCTGTGCAACGAACTCACTACACAACAACATCTATTCACCTACCCTATCAGCTGGGGAACTGTGACCATCCTAGAGCAAACCAAGTCCAGAAAAACGCTAGAGAATTCCTGGAAGCTGACACTCTGACACATGGACTATCAGCAGGCACATGGAGATAAGCAACTTCTGTAGACCATTCAAAAGAGACAATCAACCAGCCAAAAAAGGAACAAAAAGAGCAAAACATCTCCCCAGCAATCAATAACCAGATAAGAAGAGATTAACACCAAGATCAATATTAGACCAACAACCAAGAAGCAAACAATACTACAATCAAGCTAACATAAACAGCCCAACCTGTTGAGAACACTTGCGCAAAAACTGACAGGCAAGCCACCTTATTTAAACAGAGAGTAAATTCTTGTGCCTTACTAGAACCATGATGTTCTAGCTTGGTAAGGAAATATCTGCCAGAAAGCAATCAAGCTTGGAGAGCACTAAGGACTCCTCACTTACTCTCTTTGTAAGTGTAACCAACAGCACTATACCCTATCCATTTGAATTTCCCCAACATTCTCCTCTTCTTTGAAAGAAATTGCAATTGTCTTTCATCACACTGAGTTAGAATTCTCTCTTTTTGTCTCTCTCTCTTACATACACACGAGATAAAAAATTTTAATTGCTTTTCTATGTATGTTTTTAGTATACAGGTAATCCTCGACTTACAAAAGTTTGTTTAGTGCCGTTCAAAGTTACAAGGGTCCTGGGAAAAGTGGCTTGTGACCGTTTTTCGCAGTTACGGCCTTTGCAACATCCCCATGGTCACGTGAAAATTCAGATGCTTGGGAACTGGTTCGTATTTATGACCGTTGCTCTATCCCAAGATCATGCGATCCCTTTTTTGCGAATATTCTGACAAGCAAAGTCAATGGGGAAGCCAGATTCATTTAACAGCCAGCTTACTAACTTATCAGCTGCAGTGATTCACTTAACATCTGTGACAAGAAAGGTCATAAAATGGGGCAAAACTCAGTTAACAAGTGTGTCACTTAACAAGAAAAATTTTCAGCCAATTGTGGTCATAAGCCAAGCACTATCTGTATCATAAGTTGTCCCAAGTCGCCTTTGGTAGTGAGATGGGAGGCATATAAATTTAATAAATAAATAAAAATGCTGGGTTTTCCTGCACCGCAGGAGTTAAACAAATCATAGTTTTGTGCAATGCACAAAACTCAGCTTTTACCTTGATGGCACCCTCACCATTGTACCTGGTCCATATGTTCACAGAGCCTAGAAAACTGATTCTGGCAGAATCTATGCTCTTAGAATAGCAAACCAGGATACAATTCTCCTGCAGAGAATGGGTAAAATATATGGATTCTGGCTTCATGCAGGCACCTAGACCTAAAGGCTAGACCAGGGGTCCCCAACCCCTAGGCTGCAGCTCACTACCAGGCTGTGAGCCCTTCAGAACTGGGCTGTGGAAGTGGTGGACGAGTGCATATGTGCCTGTGCACATCCCCACTTGCACAAGCAGCAGGCAAGCATGGGTGTGCACGCTCTGTTTGGGCGAGTGGCAGGCACATGTTCGTTTACTTGCCACTCCTGCCCCAGATGGTCTGTGTAATGTATTGGGCTTTGTTTTACTGAGTGTACCACGTGGGTTTGAATGCTGGAAAGTTGCTTAAGCAGGAAGCTGGCTAATGGCTCTCAGCTCCTCAGACAACCTGTCTCCAGCGCCGCCATTGGCTGCCTCTAGGGTGGCAATAGGTTGCTTTAAACCTATTGGCCGCCACCTAGAGGCCAAGGTATAAATAGCTGCATTCACAGCCCAGTTGCAGTTCAGTTCCTGCAAGCCAATAAAGAATGTTCCTGACTGAACTCACTCACCTCGTCTCTTCTCTCAAGCAACGAACCCAGTCCGCAACAGTCCGCAAAGCCAGCTTTACCCTAGCTTTAGAACCTGTGAGCAAATCTGTTCAAAAGAGACTTTTTCTGTTCCGCTGCTGCAGCAGCAAAGGAGTCCAGAAGGAAGAGAGGCCTTAAAAGAATTTCTGGCAAAGATCTGGAACATTCTGTCACGCTCTTGGCAAGCTACCTCTGACAGAGCTATTTTTTTTCCCCATTTGGGGATACTTGGCGTAGGGAGGGCAGGAGAAAGGTTGGCTCCAGTTACAGAGGCGACCCAGTCTCACCCCATTGTCCCTTGCAAAGCCTTTGGAGATCTTCATGCAGGGATTTTGCCGCAGGATTCCTGCAAGCCTTAAGGCACATAAATGAATACAGGCAGTCCTCAACTTACATCCACAATTGTGCCCAAAATTTATGTTGTTAAATGAGACATTTGTTAAGTGAGTTTTGCCCCATTTTATGACCTTTCCAGCCACAGTTGTTAAGGGAATCACTGCCGTTGTTATGTTAGTAACACGGTCGTTTGGCTTCTCCATTGACTTGTTTGTCACAAAAGGAGATCACATGACCCTGGGACACTGCAACTGTCATAAATATGAACCAGTTGCCATGTGTCTGAATTTTGATCACATGACCAACGGTCATAAGTGTGAAAAATGGTCATAAGACACTTGTGGTAACTTCCAGTGGTCACTAAACAAACTGTTGTAAGTCGAGGATTACCTGTAGAAGGGGTTCAAGCAGAATATATAGGCAATCCTCAACTTATGATCTCAATTAGAAGCAGAATTTCTGATGCTAAGCGAGGCTGTTGTTACACCTGATTTTACGCCTACCTTTGCCATAGCTGTTAAGTGAATCAATGCAGTTATTAAGTGAATCACGTAGTCATTAAGCAAATGTGGCTTCCCCCCTTGACTTTGCTTGTAAGAATCCAGATGGGAAGATTGCAAAATGTGACCGTGTGGGTCCCGGGACTCTGCAGCCCTCACAAATACATGCTACTTTTGCACCCAAATTTTGATTAAATGGCCGTGGGGACACTGCAATGCTCGTAAGTGCGAAAAACAGTGAGAAGTCAGTGCCATTGTAATGGTCGCTAAATGAATAGTTGTAAGTTGAGGACTATTGTACGTGCTCCAAATGCCTTGGCTTTGAGGTCCCCGTACTTTGTCTCTCTGTTCTGGCGGCTCCAATCCAAATTTGAGATTCGAGATGAAAGTTCTCCGGCTTGTGTGACCTCGGCCATTTCTCACCCTGTCCGTTGGCTGTTACTCCCAACTTCTCAATTTACTCTTCTGTCGATCTGGGGCTCTTGGCTTCCTCCCTTTTTTTTTTGGCTGACCTGCTCAGCAAAACTTCATCACCTCTTCCTGACCCCACCATACTGGTCTTTTCTTCAAGTGCAGGGCTCTGGTTTTGATTTGTAGAGCCCTACAATTTTCAGAGCCTTCCCCCTTCTGAAATCGGTTTTATTTTCCCAAAGGCACCAGCCTGGCCTCCTTCTGACCTCTCCACAGCCTGGTCAGCCATCTTTGCAGTCAACAGCTATCCTTCTTGAGGTGGCTTGTGGGTGAGAGGATATTCTGGCAAGGACAGGACATCCTCCATGTGGAGGCTTAGTGCATGATTAAAAGCCTCCAAATCTAATTGGGGATTGGGGGAAAATCTATTCTGGAAGAGTACGGATGGTTTTTTGTTAAGATATTTAACTTAATGTTTTATAGATGGCATCTGGATCCCAAGAAATTGTCCAACATGTATCCTAATTTACAGTCTAAATGTTGGAGGTGTGGTAGTTTAGAAGCTACCTATTTTCACATGTGGTGGACTTGTAGAAATATAAAAGCTTTTTGGATTAAAATTTGGTGGAACATTCAAAATATTTTTAAGAGAAAGATAAAGTTTTCCCCGCAATTGTTTTTATTGGGCATTGTTGTAGATTGTGATGTTAAAGAAACTAACTTGATGTTGAACATGATAACAGCAGCACGGTTACTGGTGGGACAATATTGGAAGAAGGATAGTTTGCCCACTGTAGAAGAATGGGTGTTTAAAATTTCGAATCTTGCAGAAATGTCTAAGATTTCTGCTTATCTAAAGGATCATTCACAGGAAAGATATATTTCAGTTTGGAGGAGATGGATAAATTATATTCAAAACAAATATGGGACTAAAAAGTATCATTTAGCTTATGAGTAGATTTTAGTGGGATATTGTTATTGGTATGTTGTTTGTAGTTATGTTAAAAGAGAGTTAAAGCGCATTATGAATTTGGTTAATTGTATATTATACATAATTTTTATTTAGAATATGATTATTGTAACTATAATCCTGTATTTAGCTCTGGGAAGTGGGGGGGGGGAAGTGGGCGGGTTTGGGGTGGGAGGGATTTGGGGATATATTGTAAAATTTTGTTTTTGTAAAACTCTTTAATAAAAAAAAAGATATTTAACTTTAATAGCTGGAATTGGTGGGTTTGGGCAGGCGAGTTTCCCTTTCCCCCCGCCTTTTTTCTTATGTGATTTACCTCACGATGCTCCTGTTTGCCTGACTATTTTGTTTGCTGTATATACAGAAGCAAAATATATTTATTTATATAAAACTACAAGTTCATGTCAGCGTCTCTGGCTCAGTTTGGACACCCGCTGCGCAATTCCCTGACAGTTTTGAAGGTTGGTGTTGGAGAATACCTCAAAATCAAGATCACAGGAAGTGTTAGTACCTTGGTAAGACCACACTTGGAATACAGCGTCCGGTTTTGATCATCATGATATGAAAAAGATGTTGATATTCTGCAGATGGGGACTGTAGCCAAGAAATTAAAAGACGCTTGCTCCTCGGGAGGAAAGCCATGACAAATCTAGACAGCACACTAAAAAGCAGAGACATCACCCTGTCAACAAAAGTGCGTATAGTCAAGGCGATGGTCTTCCCAGTTGCAATGTATGGCAGTGTAAGCTGGACCATAAGAAAGGCTGAGCGCCAAAGAATTGAGGCCTTTGAACTCTGGTGCTGGAGAAGACTCCTGCCAGTCCCTTGGACTGCAAGGCGATCAAACCGGTCAGTCCTAGAGGAGATCAACCCTGACTGCTCTTTAGAAGGCCAGATCCTGAAGCTAAAACTCAAATACTTTGGCCACCTAATGAGAAGGAAGGACTCACTGGAGAAGAGCCTAATGCTGGGAAAGATTGAGGGCAAGAGAAGAAGGGGACGACAGAGAATGAGGTGGCTGGATGGAGTCACTGAAGCAGTAGGCGTGAGCTTAAATGGACTCCAGAAGATGGTAGAGGACAGGAAGGCCTGGAGGAACGTTGTCCATAGGGTCGCGATGGGTCAGACACAACTTCGCAGCTAACAACAACATTCTGGAAAGACTTCAGAGAAGAGCAACAAAGATGATCAAGGGGTTGCGGGCTAAAACATATAAAGAACGGTGCCGGAATTAGGTATGTCTAGCTTATTGAAGAGAAGGACTAGAGGTGACATGATAGCAGTGCTCCAATATCTCAGGGGTTGCCACAAACGGAGTCAAGCTATTCTCCAAAGCACCTGAAGGCCGAATAAGAAGCAACGGATGGAAAATAATCAAGGAGAGAAGCAACCTAGAACTAAGGAGAAATTTCCTGAAAGTTAGTGTTATGTATGCAGGCACCTGCATAGCAACAGCCACCAGGGTGCATTGGCCTGAACGGTTTTTGGCGGGAAACCCAGTTTCGGCGGGAAACCTAGGGCCAACCCCATTAGCTGTCCGCTTACCTGGCTAAGTATTTAAGGAGGCCAGGTAACCCTCATTCCCCAGTTGGCCATCCCCTCCAATAAAGAGCTGAACTCCTTGCGTCGGACCCACTACACAATAGTTAGAACAATTAACCAGTGGAACAACCTGCCTCCAGAAGCGGCGAATGCTCCATCACTGGAGGTTTTTAAGAAGAGACTGGACAACCATTTGCCTGAAATGCTATAGGGTTTCTTGCCTGAGCAGGGGGTTGGACTAGAAGGCCTCTAAGGTCCCTTCTAACTCTGCTGTTTTGTTATTCTGCTACCCTGCTAAGACGGACAGACCAATACATTATCAATAACATCAACTCAGAGTTCTCACTCCAGACACAAATGACCAGACTCAAATTACCCTCCTTTGTATAGATTGTACAAAGACTGAACTCTCTACAGAACATGACAGGTAGGCCTTAACCTACGACCATCATAGGGACCAGAATATCCGTCATCGTAAGTCATTGTAGGGTAAATTGAGTCAGGGAAGGCTCTGGAGGAGAGTCTCAATATGATAGCTACTTCTCCGGGATATCTTTTTAGTAGTTTGCAACCCGTTCCCTTAAGTGGGCTTGTCAAATTGCAAAGAAATAAGTGATTTTGAGGAACAGGGCTGTTCACCCCAAAACTTGGGATGTCTGAAAGGCACATTTCAAACTGAATAATTATCCTGTGGCTAGCTCACACCCTTCAGCCCTTGTCTTTTGTACTTCTTCAACCCTCTTTTTCTTCCAAATCTGTCCCTTTGATCAAAGATGACCTTACAGACCCTGCCTCCAGGCTATCATTTTTAATTGCTCTACCCCCTACCAGCTTCCTCCTCATCTAATAGCAGTTCAGCAAGATGGGTAATAAATTACTCTTTCTGTACTGCTGCTTTGTAATTTGTAGAAGGGCTCAGATCCCATGTGATGGAATTTGATCGGTATCTGAGCATTCTCAAAGTACATCGCATAGGATGGTTGGAGTGTATTTGCCTGTGTGCTCATGTGTACGTGGCAGGCAGACAACAGAATAGAACAAAGTTGGAAGGGAACTTGAAGATCTTCTAGTCTAGTCTAGTTGAGACTCTGGAGAGAGTGCAGAGAAGAGCAACGAAGATGATTAGGGGACTGAAGGCTAAAACATATAAAGAAAAGTTGCTGGAGTTGGGTATGTCTAGTTTAATGAAGAGAAGGACTAGAGGTGACATATCAATGTTCCAATATCTCAGGGGCTGCCACAAAGAAGAGGGAGTCAAGCTATTCTCCAAAGCACCTGAAAGCAGGACAAGAAGCAACGGATGGAAGCTAGTCAAGGAGAGAAGCAACCTAGAACTAAGGAGAAACTTCCTGACAGTGAGAACAATTAACCAGTGGAACAACCTGCCTCCAGAAGTGGTGAACGCTCCAACACTGGAAGCCTTTAAGAAGCGAGTGGACAGCCATTGGTCTGAAATGGTATAGGGTTTCCTGCCTGAGCAGGGGGTTGGACTAGATGACCTCCAAGGCCCTTTCCAGAATTATTATTATTAACCCCCTGCTCAGGCAGGAAACCCTATACCATTGCAGCCTTTGTATATCTTTCATCTGAACTATTGGCTGGTCTTTATTTATGTGCAGAGGACCTGGTTTTTAGATAGAAATTGTCCCACTGCTCAACAGAGGGACTCTTGGTTGTTGTTGTTGTTGTCACTGGGCATGACACAAAGGAAAAGAGCGAGGAGGCAGGGAAAATAAAACAGAAGTGTCTAACTCTGAATCTTAACAACCGTTAGCTGTGATTATGATGCTGACTCTCCTTGCTCTGATGGGATTGAATCCAGATGAGTTAACTGATCCCTCATGCAGTTTATGATGCCACTGTAAGAATTCGTGGAAAATGGTAGTTTGGTCTAATGCTTAAGGCGCTTGGCCCTTTTTTTATGATTCAGGGTTTATTGTGTGCAATTTTATTTTTTTAAGTCACCTGCGGCAAATCGTTTCCAGCGGTGATTTGTGCATGGGAGGATAGAAAAGAAAGAGAATGAAAAAGAGAAAGGTGTTGCTCTAACCATTCTGCCACATAGCCCTCCCACCCTCTGTGCTTTAATTCCCTCTTGGAGAATTCTTATCAGTTGTCCCAGACTTACAATCACAACTGAGACCCAAATTTCTGTTGCTAAGCCAGAAAGTTGTTAAATGAGTTTTGCCCGATTTTATGACCTTTCTTGCTGCAGTTGTTAACACTGCAGTTGTTAAGTTAGTAACATGGTTGTTAAGTGAATCTGGCTTCCCCATTGACTTTTTTTTTTATTTATATACCGCCCTTCTCCCGAGGGACTCAGGGCGGTGAACAGGGCAAACATACAAAAATACAAAGATACAAAAGTTAAAAAGAATTAAACACAATGCCCAGCTAAAACAATAAATAGATATATTAAGGACAACAGTAAAATCCCAACCCATCCCCCATCAGGCCAGGCCGGCTTGTTCAAATAAGTGAGTCTTCAGATCGCGTCGGAAGGAGCGAAGGTCGGGCGCCATCCAGAGCTCAACCGGCAACCAATTCCACAAAGCCGGGGCGCCCACAGAGAAGGCCCTCCCCCTGGGGGCCACCAGACGACATTCTCTGACCGGTGGCACCCTGAGGAGGCCCTCTCTGTGGGAACGCACAGGGCGGAGGGAAGTTGATGCCGGCAGTAGGTGATCCCTGAGGTACTTTGCTTGTCTGAAGGTCGCAAAAGGGGATCACGTGACCCCAGGACACTGCGACTGTCCTAAATATGAACCAGTGGCCAAGCAGCTGAATTTTGATTGCATGACCGTGGGGATGCTGCAATAGTCATAAGTGTGAAAAAGAAGAAATAAATCCCTCTTTCAGTGCCGTTGTAACTTCAAATGGTTGCTAAACAAATTATTGAAAGTTGAGGACCGCCTGAATTATGGGGGACTGAAGAAGGAAGATGGCATTGGCAAAGCCTCAGCAGTGAGGTGGTCCTTGGTCATCTCTCAGATGAACTGGAAAAAAAAGCTTTTTTGGAGGTCTTGGGCATTGCTTCTCTCCAAAAACAAAGGTAAAAGAAAATAAAACGTCTTGCTGTGTTTTGATGCAACCTTCGCTTTTGCCCCAAAGCAGTTCGACACCGGATGCTTGTTACTTTTCTCACAATCCTCGTCACTAGCAAATCTCCTGGGCAGCATTTTGGTTCCATAAAATATGAGGTGTCCCTAACCATCTGAGTGCGCAGATAGGGCCAAAACAACTGTGATTAGTGTTGCAAAATTCTGGGGGAAATTTCCAGCTTGGTTGATCCCCTGCAAGCTTCCTTTCGCTCTAGATCAGGAGTCCCCAACTGTCTCAACTTTAAGACTTGTGTCTATGGAGATTGGCACAATATACTGTGTTTCCCCCAAAATAAGCCCTAGCCTGATTTTTGGGGGTGGGCCTAATATAAGCCCTACCCCCAAAATAACCCGGGGGGCGGGCCTGGCCAGCACAAGTGATGAATGCATGGGACCTGACGGTGTCTGGCAGCAGCCGTAGCCCACCGGACCCCTTGGAGCAGCGCAAGTAAGTCCAGCACAGAGGTGGGGGAGGGGAGGCAGGCGATCCAGATGTGCTGCACACTTTTTGCCCAGAGAGAGACTGGAAGCTTTGTCTGCTTGCAAATGGGGCGCTTGATGATGGAGCAAATCCCTCGGTTTCCAAGTGCTGCTTTTGCAAGCATTTCTCCATCCAAGCGAACAATGTTTGGGCACCTATGGGGTGCTTGGAAACTGTGTGAATCGCCTATGGCAAGGGTGTCAAACTGCTGACCCGTGGGCCGGACGCGTCATCAGGAAACCATGCCCACCCCATTGCCGGCAATGGCAAAAAAGCTCTGATACGTTGCGTGACGTCACGTGTTGTCGCGAGTTTGACACGTCTGGCCTATGGAGTCCTTGGGACAGCTCCACCCCCTCCCCTACCTGTGTCGCCTTGTGGCGGCGGCATGGCGCAGTGTGGCCTCCTTCCACAAGCAACTGCTGGATGGTGCTGTTGGTGCTACTGCTGTGAGGCAAGGCAGGTGTCAGGAAAAAAATAAGACATCCCCTGAAAATAAGACCTACTGTCTCTTTTGGAGGCCAAAAAAATATGACTGGGTCTTATTTTTGGGAAAACACAGTAGGAGAACAAACCCATCAGGAGAAGACTCAGCAGTCCAACTGCATTTAAAAGACAAAGGCCACTCTTTTGAAGACCGCAAAGTCCACATTTTGGACAGAGAGGACTGCTGGTTTGAAAGAGGGGTCAAAGAAGCCAACTAGGTCAAAACTGAACTGTCTTCTGTCAACAGAGCGGGAGGGATACAACATCAGCTATCTGCAGTCTACAACACGGTCCTTTCAGCAGTTCCAAGAAGGCTCCAAGCCCATTTGCACCATTTAACAACGCGGATAAACCTCCGGGTGGTCTCAATGACTCTCTCAAAGAATGCAAATGATTAGCTCTCTGCAAGGAGTATAAATCCTCCCATTCCCCACCATCCAGTCAGAACTGAAGATGATTCTTGGATGAGAAGCAAAAGGTCTTCAAAGAAAAACAAGAAAGTCCAAGAAAATGCGGCCGCGCGGGTGCTTATGGGAGTATCTCGGTACTCCCATGTTACACCACTCCTGCGCAAGCTACATTGGCTTCCAGTTACCTTCCGAGTGCGATTTAAGGTGCTGGTAATAACCTTTAAAGCCCTGCATGGCTTAGGCCCAGGGTACTTGCGAGACCACCTGCTGCCATTGTCAACCTCCCATCGCCCGGTTCACTCCCACAGAGTCGGCCTCCTCAGGGTTCCCTCGGCCAGGCAATGCCGGCTGGCGACCCCCAGGGGGAGAGCCTTCTCTGTGGGCATGCCGACCCTCTGGAATGAGTTGCCTCTGGAGCTGCGGATGGCCCCTGACCTTCGGTCCTTCCGCCGTGACCTGAAGACCTGGTTGTTCGAACAAGCGGGCCTGGACTGACTACGATTTTTAATTAGGCTTTTACTGGGTTAAATTGTTTTGTAATTTCGTATTTATTGTTTAATTCTCTTTTAAATTTTTTACTCTATGTTTTTTAATTTTTATTGTTGTGAGCTGCCCTGAGTCCTCAAGGAGAAGGGCGGCATATAAATTTTAATAAAATGAATGAATGAATGAATGAATGAATGAATGAATGAATGAATGAATTTTCCTTGTGAAAAAGCACCTTTGGGTTTACAACAATTCAACTCCTAGAATTCCCCAGCCATCCATGCAAGTGAGTCCTGCCTCATTTTACAGCCTTTTTTGCCACAGTGTAGTCGTTAAGTAAATCTGGCTTCCCCCATTGATTTTGCTTGTCAGAAACCAGCTGGGAAGGTCACATATAATGAACACATGACTATGGGGTACAGCAACTGTCTTAAACACAAGTGCCCGAATTTTGATCACATGACCCCTGGGAATGCTGTAAGTCTGAGGACCAGTTTTAAGTCACATTTTTCAATGCAGATGTAACTTCAAATAGTTGCTAAACAAATGGTTGTAAGTTAAGGATTATTTTTCTTTAAAAAAAACCTTTATAATTTCTTCTTCACCACTGTCCCAGTAGCTTTTACTTAGAGCTGCCAATAAAGTTCATTTATTAACAGGAACAAGTGCCAAGGTTACTAAATACTTTCTGTTGTCATCGGGGAAACGTTTTTTAAAAAAAAAAATTGGCAAGGCATAAGATTCTTGTCGTATTGTACAAGCTTCAGCACAAGCTGTTTCTGTAGTGCCTTGCCCCAGAGATGGAACTAATGCAGCTTTATTTAAACTCCTTCTTCTGTTTTGAAATCTGCTGCTGGTTGCCATAGCCTAAAAAAACCTGATTGAAAACTGGTGCTTTCCAGATGTGACATGCGGCACTAGCTGTTGGGAGGAGCAGGATAAAAGCAGAAGGGGTACTACAAACCTCAACAAGTTGTACCTTATTTCCTTTACAGGTAGTCCTCTACTCACAATCACTTGATTACTGACCGTTCAACGTTACAAGGAGCACTGGAAGAAGTGAGTTATGACTGTTTTTCACACTTATGACTTATTGCAGCATCCCCATGGCCATGAGATTAAAATTAAGACGCTTGGCAACCGACTCATATTTATGACCTTTGCTTTGTCACAAGGTCACATGAACCCCTTTTGCGACTCTCTGACAAGCAAAGTCTATGGGCAAGCCAGATGCACTTAACAACCAGGTTACTAACTTAACAACTGCAGTGATCCACTTAACAACTGCGACAAGGAAGATTGTAAAAGGGCCAAAACTCACTTAACAACTATATTGCTTAGCAACAGAAATTTTGGGTCAGTTGTGGTCGTAAGTCAAGGACTACCTGTGTTCTCTCGAGTCTAAAATGCACCCTTTGCCAGTAAATGGCGTATTTGCAAAGAGGATGTGGTTTTTATATTTCTGAGCCAGGTCCAAATTCTTCTGTGTTCCAAGCCCTTGGCAAGAGGCTGTGTAAAATTGACTTACAACCACAATTGTGGTCAGAATTTCCTTTGCTAAGCAAGATGGTTGTTCAGTCACTTGTCTGAAATGGTATAGGTTCTCCTGCTCAAGGAGGGTTGGACTAGAAGACCTCCAGGGTCCCTTACACTTCTGTTATTCTATTCTGTTCCATTCCGTTCCGTTCCACTCCACTCCACTCCACTCCACTCCACTCCATTCCATTCCATTCCATTCCATTCCATTCCATTCCATATTCTATTCTATTCTATTCTGTTCTGTTCTGTTCTGTTCTGTTCTGTTCTGTTCTGTTCTGTTCTGCTCTATTTTACTCTACTCTACTGTTCTATTCCATTCCATTCCACTCCATTCCATTCCATATTCTATTCTATTCTATTCTATTCTGTTCTGTTCTGTTCTGTTCTACTCTATTTTACTCTACTCTACTGTTCTATTCCATTCCATTCCACTCCATTCCATTCCATATTCTATTCTATTCTATTCTATTCTATTCTATTCTATTCTATTCTATTCTATTCTATTCTATTCCATTCCATTCCATTCCATTCCATTCCATTCCATTCCATTCCATTCTATTCTATTCTATTCTATTCTATTCTATTCTATTCTATTCTATTCTATTCTATTCTATTCTATGACCTTAAGCAAATTCCTGCACTTGTTAAGGAAATAACCTGGACATTAAGCAACTCTGATTTGATAGTTAGAAGCCATCTGGGAAGATCACAAAGGGTGATCACATGATCCCAGGATGCTGCAATTTTTATAAATATGTGCCAAATGTCCAAATTTTGATCATGTGACCTTAGAGATACTTTGACTCTCATAAGTGTGAGGATGGGTTGTAACTCATTTTTTTCCCCACTGAATGGTTGTAAGTTGCATAAAGAATGTGCATAAAATGCTTATTTATTACATCATTATTTGAAATGGAAAAGCAGGTCTGGAGGCCTGCAGGGCGCATAGGGGAAATGGGAAAAATCAAAACACCCAGCCAATACTTTTAAGAGATTTATTTTGATGATTAAGAAGTTGGGGGCATTGTAAAAATTGAAACAGGTATGCAAAAGTTTTCTTATCTCTTATTTCCCATGCTCTGAGTTAAAGATAACTTTGCATAACTGAAGTTTTGCCCTTTCCTCTGGGGCAATGTGATAAGGTGGATCTGGCCTGCAAATATCCTGATAATTGCTAGGTAAACGTAAAGGTTCCCCCGCCCGCACATGCGTGCTAGTCATTTCCGACTCTAGGGGACGGTGCTCATCTCCGTTTCAAAGCCGAAGAACCAGCGCTTGTCCGAGGACGTCTCCGTGGTCATGTGGCCGGCATGACTAGACGCCAAAGGCGCACGGAACGCTGTTACCTTCCCACCGTAGTGGTCCCTATTTTTCTACTTGCGTTTTGACGTGCTTTCGAACTGCTAGGTTGGCAGAAGCTGGGACGGGTAACAGGCGCTCACTCTGTTACGCGGCACTCGGGATTCGACCTGCCAAACTGCCGACCTTCTGATCGACAAGCTCAGCGTCCTAACCCACTGAGCCACCGGGTCCCTTGATAATTGCTAGACAGCAGTAAAAAAAAAAAGATATATAGTTTTTGAAACATCGCTTTGCTGCCTTCTAAAAGTCATCTGGACTTTTACAGGCCAAGATGTGGTAATCTCACATCTGGGAATTCTCTGGAGGTTCCAAGAAGGAGAGGCGAAAACAGAAGCTTAGGCAGCCCGCTTCTGTCCTCAGTAGTCCCTATATTTCCTTTCCCCCCACCCCCTTTCTGACTCTCCTACTGCCCAGTACTGATTCCTCCAGAAACATGTCGAGAAAAATATCTGGCAATAAGAGCTGTTTAATTTCTCTCACACATCCAGGCTGTAAGCCAAAAGAAGGGTGTATCCTGGAATTTAAGAAGATCAAATGAGTCAATAGATCCAAAGCTCTTTTCATTTGATTGGGAATCTCCAACAATCCTTTTCATTTTCTGGCCAATGAGTGTAACAGAGTAACAAAGTTGGAAGGGACCTTGGAGGTCTTCTAGTCCAACCCCCTGCTTGAGCAAGAGATCTTAAACCTCTTCAGACAACTGGCTATTATCCAATTTCTTCTTAAAAACCTCCAGTGTTGGACAACCCACAACTTCTGAAGGCCAGACATTCCACTGATTAATTGTTCTCGCTGTCGGGAAATTCCTCCTTAGTTCCAGGTTGCTTCTCTCCTTGATTAGTTTCCATCCATTGCATCTTGTCCTGCCTTCGGGCGCTTTGGAGAATAGCTTGACTCCCTCTTCTTTGGGGTAGCCCCTGAGATACTGGAATACTGCTATCATGTCCCCCCTCGTCCTTCTCTTCATTAAACTAGACATACTATAATAATAATAATAATAATAATAATAATAATAATAATAATAATAATAATAATAATAATAATAATAATGATGATGATGATGATGATGATGATGATGATGATGTTGGAAGGGACCTTGGAGGTCATCTAGTCCAACCCCGTGCTCAGGCAGGAAACCTTATACCATTTCAGACAAATGGCTGTCCAGTCTCTTCTTAAAAACCTCCAGTGTTGGAGCATTCACCACCATTCTTTATATGGTTTAGTCTCCAATTCCCTGATCATCTTTGCTGCTCTTCTCTGCACTCTTTCTAGAGCAGGGGCCCCCAACCTGTGGGCCACAGCCACTAGTCCGTGGCCTTTTTGCAATTGGACCTCTTGAGAGGCTGGCTGGTGTGTTTGTGTGTGTGTGTGTGTGTGCATGAGCGCACAGTCCCACTGACATGAGCGTCACGGGTGTTCAGGGCCCCACTCGCATGAGCATCACAGGCCCTTGGGGCCCCCCTCGCATGAGCTTTGAGAATGCTTGGGTCCCCACTCACGCATGCATGCCCTTCCCACAAAACGTCCTCTCTTCTCCTTGGGCCACCAACCTGGAAAGGTTCGGGAACTCTGTTTAGAGTCTCAACATCTTTTTCACATCGTGGTGACCAAAACTGGATGCAGTATTCCAAGCGTGGCCTTACCAAGGCCTTGTAAAGTGGTATTAACACTTCACGTGATCTTGATTGTATCCCTCTGTTAATGCAGCCTAGGATTGCGTTGGCTTTCTTGGCAGCTGCAGCACACTGCACACCCCTTTTAATTGTTGCCTCCCTGATTCTATTGGCTTTCAGTGAACAAGCTGTTAATTCAGTAATTTGGACATTGAAGTACTGTTTGACTCACTGGTTTCTGAGAGATGGGCAAACTTTTCCAGTTTATTTTTCAAAACAAGACAGCTGAAGTAGTGGGGTTGCTGCTATAATCCAGACAAAATTTGAGAACTTTGGGTCTAACACAGAGATGTCTAACCTTGGCAACTTTTAAGATTTTGGGACTTCAACTCCCAGAATTCTCCAGGTGGCCACTAAGTGGGACAATCAATAGAGGTTTGATAAACCTCAATTGCTCTCAGGTAATCAGAGAATCACAGGGCTGTTATTGGACAAGTTAGAGCTTGGGATTTCCATAAAATGACAAATCAAGCTTTAAGCTAAGCTCATCGAATTATTTATAGACCATAATAGAATGCAATTATTTCTCGTTTTGTCTCTTATTTTACTTCTATTTTATTTTACTTATTTTGTTTATATCTTGCTTTTATTATTTTTATAAACAATTCAAGGGACGCAGTGGCTCAGTGGGTTAGGACGCTGAGCTTGTCGATCAGAAGGTCGGCAGTTTGGCGGGTCGAATCCCGAGTGCCACATAGCAGAGTGAGCGCCTGTAACGCGTCCCAGCTTCTGCCAACCTAGCAGTTCGAAAGCACGTAAAAACGCAAGTAGAAAAATAGGGACCACTACGGTGGGAAGGTAACAGCGTTCCGTGTGCCTTTGGCGTCTAGACATGCCGGCCACATGACCACGGAGACGTCCTCGGACAAGCACTGGCTCTTCGGCTTTGAAACAGAGATGAGCACCGGCCCCTAGAGTCGGAAACGACTAGCACGCATGTGCGGGGGAACCTTTACCTTTACCTTTATAAACAATTCAAGGTGATGAACATATCTAATACTCTTTCTATTTTCCCCACAACAACAATCCTGTAAGGTAGGTTGGGCTGACAGAAGATGAATGGCTCAAAATCACTCGGCTGACTTCCATGCATGAGGAGAGACTAGAACTCCCAACCTGGTTCAAGGTAACTCTTGACTTTCATGCCTAAGGCAGGACTAGAACTTACACTTTCTTGGTGATTGGTCCAAAATCACTCAGCTGGCTTTTATATGTAAAAAGGAACTACAATTCACTTTCTCCCAGTTTCTAGCCTGGTGCCTTAAACCACTAGACCAGGGTAGGCAACCTTATCTTTTTTATGACTTGAGGACTTCAATACCCAGAATTCTTGAACCAGCCATGCTTACTCAGGAATTCTGGGAGTTGAAGTCCACGAGTCATAAAAGAGACAAGGTTGCCTACCCCTGCACTAGACCAAACCATCTGTTTACCTGTTATGGTTTTGTAACCCAGGTTTTATATGCTTTCATTTCTAAACTACTGCTAAAGGTAGTCCTTGACTTACGGTTGTTCATTTAGTGACTGTTCAAAGTTACAGCGTCACTGAAAATGTGACGTATGACTGTTTTTCACACTTGGGACCATCGCAGCATCCCAATGGTCACCTGATCAAAATTCAGATGCTTGGCAACGGGTTCCTATTTATGACGGTCGCAGTGTCCTGGGGTCACGTGATCCCCTTTTGCGATCTTCTGACAAGCAAAGTCCATTGAGGATCCTGATTCACTTAATAAACACGTTACTCACTGGACAGCTACAGTGATTCACTGAACAAATGTGTTAAGAAAGATCGTAACACGGGGTGAAATTTACTAAGAAACATCTCGCTTAGCAGCATAAATTTTGGGCTCGGTTGTGGTCATAAGTCGAGGACTACCTGTACTACTAATTTCTAAACTGACTTAATCTGGTGATTTTTCCAATAAGCCATAATTAGTCAATTTTGCCTCTTAGAAGGCTAGCCTGCATATTCTATCATTTTGTTTTCTTTCCCTGCTATCTTTTTTTTAAAGTTGTTGCTTAAAAAAAAATCGGGGGTCCAGTCTTGCTTTACTGGTGTGGATAATTGGGCCAAATAGATTATAGCAATGATGATGTGGATCAGGGGGGCAAGGGGAAACCTTGTGAATCTCAGACTACACCCCCCCACCTCCATGGAGGGTAATTCTTTCTTGATTTATGCGGATCTTGAATAGGCTCCATCTGATGTTTCTCCGTTTCCATGGCACTGTAAAAAAAAAACGGGCAGGGATTGTGTTGACAGGAGTGGTTTTTCAATGCCGAGTATTGTCACCAAGTGTGGAAATTTCTGGAGGACACCTGGGGCCAGCTGGGGGTGGGGGTGGGGAGATGGCAGGATGGGGGGGGAGAGCAGACGGGAAAATTATACTGATGGAATGTGTTAGCCTGTTAATGCGTTGCAAAGGAACACCTTAAGCAAATGGGGCTGAAGAATTCCTCCCCCCCGTTTTTTTTACAAAGGGGGGGGGATGCATCACATTTTTGCAGTGTTCAGTCTGAACTTTGCACACTCAGCAGGAGTTGAGCGGTGGAATTTGGGGGGGGGGCGAAGGAAGTGTAATGGGGAGGGGACAGCCAGGATGACAGAGGTTTCATAAAAGATTTTCTCCCACCCCCCACCCCTTGTAAAATCTTCTTTTCCAATTTGCATCTTCCCAAAGTAATATTGCTTAGTTTTTATTTAATTAAAGGGAGACTCTCTATGGGAATGCTATTGGGGTCATCTGGGGTAGAAACCAGAGGCCAAGTTATTGGGTTGGATTGGATTATATGTCCCATCTTCCCCCGCAATGCCTCCAGCACCGAAGCATGGACTTTGGAGCACAGTTGATCTCCTTTGTTCTCTGGGATTAAGGTCCTCTGAATGCTGTAATTTAGTTTGCCACTGGGGGAGAGAGAGAAAATTACTGTATTCGTGGTGTGTGTGTGTGTGTGTGTGTGTGTGTGTGTGTGTGTGTGTGTTTCTTTATGATGGTTATTTTCATTCCTGTTTTGTTCTGTTATAAACTGTCTTTAGAAAGAGGACTCAACCACAAATTGTCATGAAAATATTAAACTTCAGTTAGACTCTGACAAGACATGTAAGCCCTCATTATATAACACTAAAGGAGCCTCCCCATTCTGGTTGTACAGTATGTTGTGAGTGTTGAACCACACACTGTTGTGAATTTGTAGAGTTGTAACTCCCTTTTTCCAGGTAGGTTGTAGCTTCGAACAGTCCACTAAGTGAGCAGTCATAAACTGGAGGGTTACCAATAATAATAATAATAATAATAATAATAATAATAATAATAATAACAACAACAACAACAACAACAACAACAACAACAACAACAATAATAATAATAATAATAATAATAATAATAATAATAATAATGATATAAAAATTAGAGCCTTGGTGGCGCAGTGGGCTAATGCCTCCTTCAGTAACACCAGCTGCCTGCAATTAGTGCAGGTTCGCATCCCACCAGGCTCAAGGTTGACTCAGCCTTCCATCCTTCCGAGGTAGGTAAAATGAGGACCCAGATTGTTGGGGGCAATTAAGCTGACTTTGTAATAATGCCGCTTGGGGTGTGTGTGAAAGCCCTAATAAGCAGGCATATACATAGAATGAAGGCTACTGCTAAGCTTGTAAGCCGCCCTGAGTCTTCGGAGAAGGGCGGGATATAAATGGAATTAAAATAAAAAAATAAAATAAAATAAATAATAATAGACAAATTCGCCATTAGTCAATTACAAAAGGTGGACTTACTAGGAACTGCTTCCATCCTGCGACGATATCTGGAATACCATCCAACATCCACATCTGCCTATCCCAGGTCTTTGGTAAGGACTCGATAGGTAGACAAAAATGCCAAATCCAGTCTGAACATCTGGCTCACTGTGCGATGATTATTATTATTATTATTATTAATAATAATAATAATAATAATAATAATAATAATAATAATAACAATAACAATAATAACAACAATAATAACAACAATAATAATAATACAACAAATGCCATTTTTTTTAAAAAATAAAAAAGCAACAAGGACTTTTGCTTTTTCTAAGTTCTGTCACGGTTCAACCTTGTGTGTTGCTAGTGTTGCTCATGCAGCCTTGCACAGTGGTGCTTTGAAGGCATGTGTCACAATCACTTGCATTGAACTGTTTGCTTCAGGCAGACAAACTCCAGCCATTTGATTCAAGTGCCTGTAACCCTTTGCCATACAGGATCACATCCTCCCATCTCTTCCTGCATAAATCCATCAGCGAAAGAAAGAGCCATCAGGGAAAGGAACTCTGGAGGACTTCATTGGTGTGACAAGATGACAAGCTGGGTCTGCTTGGGGTTTGCAGGCCGCCGTTTGCCTGTGAAGCTCAGCTCTGCTCTGCTCCGAAGGGGGAAGAAAATCCATTTCAGTGATGTGATGTAATACCATAGGACAGACATGTCAAACACAAGGCCCGGGGTCCGGATCCGGCCCGTGAAGTGGTTTCATGCAGCCCGCGAAGCCATCCTGGAAACAGTGAGGGAACGGCCCCCACTGCCTTGGCCCTGGCCCAGAGACCCTCCTCCTGCCAGAGACCCCCAGATCTGTCCCACTCCTGCCCAGGCCCCCATAGGCACCCTTGATGTGAATGATGTAGAGCTGGCCATGCCCACCCAGTAGGCCATACGCACTCTAGCCACGCCCACCCAGTAGGCCACGCCCACCCAGGCCACACCCACCCGGCCACGTGAGGGCAACCGGCCCTCAATGAAATTGAGTTTGACACCCCTGCCATAGGAGAACTTGCCTGAACCCAGATTTGACCTCTTGACACTTTTTCTGCAAGTTCTTTAGTCATTTGTTTATTTGTATCCTGCTTTTATTATTTTTACAAATAGCTGAAGGCGGTGAAAATACCCAACACTTTCCTCCTCCTATTTTTCCCACAACAACAACCCTGTGAGGTGGGCTGGGCCTAAAGTCACCAGAGAAGCTTTCCTGCCTAAGGCAGAACTAGAACTCACCATCTCCTTCTAACTGACCCAATGTCATTCAACTGGCCGTCAAGTCCACCCTTCATCCTAGTAACCGGCTGGGGAATCTAGACTCAAAATCCATGTGGACTAGCAGCAAAGGAATTTCCATTACACATAATGACGTTTGTAAGTCAAAGCACCCACGATTTTACATTTTGTAGTGATCATTAAGTGAACACTGCAATCATAAAACAAATCTATTGTCCAAAATGAGTGCTTTTTTGCTGGAAACTGGGACTAAATGCTGGTTTCAGTAAAAAAAAAGGTATAAATCGCAGCCATGTGTCCGTGGGACATTACAAATGGCCTTAAATGCAGATCCTTGCCAAGCACCCATGATACAATTACATGAAAAACGGTCATCCATTGGAATTTTGAATCCTGGTCAAAAGTACAGGTAGTCCTCAATCACAGTTGACCCCCAAATCTCTGTCGCTAAGAAAAACAGTTTTTAAGTGAATTTTGCCCATTTTGTGATCTTTCTTGCCACAGCTATTCATCGAACCGCTTTAGTTGTTATATTAGTAAAATTGTTATGGTTAGTTGTTAAATGAATCTGGCTTTCCCATTGACTTTGCTTGTCAGGAGGTTGCAAGGGACACTGCAACCGTCATAAATATGAGTCAGTTGCCAAGTGTCTCAGTTTTAATCACATGGCCACGAGGATGCTGTAACAGTTATAAGGGTGAAAAAACAATCATAAGTCTCTTTTTTTCAGCACCATTGTAACTTCAAACAGTCTCTAAACAAACTGTTTTAAATCCAGGATTGCCTTAATCTTCAGGGAATATCCTTCGTAACTTTGACCAATCATTAAGTGAGGACTACCTGTATGTCTATGACATCATCACACCAACCCCATAATTTATATATTTGCATTCAACAATGAGCTTGTCTTCCTTGTCTTCTCCTACTGGTCACTTGAAAAAGAGAGACTCCAATGGAGGTGTAACAATCTATAAATACAGCTGGACACTCAAGAATGGTTGTTGCAAATTTACATTAAAAATGCAAACTGAAGTTTTTTTTAAAAAAAAGCAGTTCAACCTGCTAGCCTTTAATCAAGCTATAGACAGCCTTGGCAAGAAAGAAAAGGGCTAAAATAAGAAAGAAGGAAATGGGGGGGAGAGAGAGAGAGAGATGCATTGAATGTCTGGTATTAATTTAGGTTTGAATCTCATTACTAAATTCTAAGTCGTGGTGATTTCCAGCCTGGCACTCACTCCATGGAAGGACTGTTGATTTCCTGGCTTAAACCTGACACCGGGATACCTCTGAGGGTTAAAATTAGCAGTCAGCTCTTCCAAAAGGATCTGGGCCAAATCACTGGTGACAAAAGTCCATTACGTGCTCTTAGTTTCATCTGCAGGATCACTTCCAATTGCAAAAATACATCTCTCTTTTTTTTTTTACTTGGGCCGGTGATGAGAAATTACGAAAAAAGAAAACAAAAAAAACAACCCAACTCCCCCCACCCCACCTTGCAAAAAATAAAAAAAAGGAATGTTTGTAAGTCTGAGTTCACCCACAGTCCTTAAAAAGGTGAGGCTCAAAAAGCTACATGACCACAAGCAGTTATAATTATTTCAGAAAACGATGTTAGTCTACTGGGCCAAGACAGCTTAACTGTGTTCACTGCAGGAAAGACTATATGATCTTGTTATTTGGTACATGCAGTGTATGCCTCCCAGCATACACAAAGGACAGCACAGCAGGAGGCTGATGGTGCAGATCAGCAGAGGGGTTGGACAGCTCCGGGCGATAACTGCTCACTCAGGATAAGCCTAATGACTTAAGCTGTTGACAGCCCCAGGCATGGTCAGCCTGGTGGGAAGCCAGGATCTACACCCATTGTCACCTGCACTGGCAGGAAGCCCAGGTTTGAACTGATTGGATGCCATCCACCTGGGCAGGTACAAATAGACGCCAGGCTTCCCTGTTTCCCCAGTTTGTTCTGTTCAGAATAAACTCATCTTTACCCCAGCTCTGTGTCCGTCTCTATGTGAAGCACACGACTTTACAGTACAAAAATGTGTGTTTCTTCCCTTCATCCTTAAGAAGTAAAATTTAGACAGCTTATCACTTCCACCCAACCCTGGATGAAGAAAAAAAAAAGACCAAAAACCGAAATATAGTTGGTTCTGATTACGTGTGGGATATGAGGCCACTAAGAAATGCTAGGACTGTAACTATTTCTAAATGTTAAAATGTTAAAATAAAATTTAAACTAAAATAAAACAGTCCTAGAAGAGACTGGACAACCACTAGTCTGAAATGTTATAGGGTCTCCTGTTTGAGCAGGGGGCTGGACTAGAAGACCTCCAGGGTCCCTTCTAGCTCTGTTCTGATTGATAGTCTGGAAAGCTGAAAAATCCCATCATAAAAGTGGATTTGATGATGATATGGCTATCAGTTCAGTTGAGTCGACGCTTGGCGACTCCGTGGGCCTGGTGTCTCCACATCTTCCAATCGTGCCCTGCGTCTTTGAGTTGTTCTATGCTCTGGCTGGGGTCATTTTGATGGTGTCCAGCCACCGGGTTCTCTGATGACCTGGTTTCCTTTTACCACTAACTTTTCCCAACTTAATTGCTTTCTCTCGTGAACTCTCCTGCATGCCATGGCCAAAGCAAGCGAGAGGCAGTTTCGTGATTTTTGCCTTGCAGGGACGTGTCTGGTGTTCTGGGCTCCAGTGTTTGCTTGTTAGTTCACCTTTGCTGTCCAAGGAATACGCAGCAGCCTTTCCAGCAGCAAATCAGCTCAAACGAGTTGATTTTCTTCCTGTTTCGATTATTTAAGGTGGAACTTTCACAACCACAGGTAGCTGGAGGAACACAAAAAATGGATAATGGCTAGCCAATTTCACATTGTTGTCAAGAAAAGTGCTGGGGGTGCCCATGAAATCAACAGGCTTTGAGTGTGGCTCAAAGGAGACCTATTTCTTTTAACTGGATAGGAGACCACTAAGTAATCACACACACACAAACACACACACACACACACACACACACACACACACACACACACATATATATATATATATATATTTGTTTTCTGAGGTTTTCGCGGGTGTCTGTATGTGGAGCTTTGGTCATTCGGGTTTTTCCCCGCGTAGAAATGAAGATGGATGGAGGTGTGCTCTGATTGGGTGGGGGATTAAGTGTGTTCTGATTGGGTGGGAGTGTGTTTTGAATGGTGGGTGTGTTCTGATTGGGTGGGGGTGTGTTTTGAGTGGATGGGCTGGTCTCAGCTGCCAGCCTTAGACCTGAGCTGGTGAGTTGTGCTGCTTTTGTTCAGCTTCGTGTTTGTGGTGGTGCCATGTTTTTATAGTGGGTGTCAGTTTGCACACCTCCACCCACAGAACACACCCCCTCTCGCAGTTTAAAAAAGAGGAACAAACAGCCACTACCACATGCTTCTCCCAGAAGAAGGAAGCAGAAGCCACCAACCTGATGATGATGGATGGGATTCCGTCGAAACGTTGCGCCTACACCTTCATTTCTACGCGGGAAAAAACCCGAATGACCAAAGGTATTTAGGTAGGTCTTGGCGTATTCGGGTCTTTTCCCGTGTAGGATTGAGGGTGTCTTGGCGATGTTTCGACGAGGTCCCACTCGTCATCTTCAGGCTGGTGTCTTTGGTTTCGTGCTTGTGCGAGCAAAGCGTGATCGGAGCTGCCGTCTCTCTATAAATACTGGTGGGGATGTGTGGGGTGCTGGTTTTGTTGCTGTAAGCGGATTGGTTGGCTGTGATGTTACATCCTGATTGGTTGAGGGGGTTATTGTTAGGGGGTTAGTTGGCTGATTTGTAACATCCTGTGTGGCTGAGGTGCTGGCTGTGTGCTTGTTAGTCCTTTGTGTTGTAACGACCTGGCTGTGTGATGACATCCTGAGCTCTATTGTAGTGATTTCCTGAGTTCTGTGTTGAAATATCCTTGGTGGTTTGCTGTGTTGTGATATCCCGGGTTTTGGCATTGTAACCTCCTGAATTCTGTGATGTAATGTCCCGAGCAGAAGGCTGTGGTGTAACATCCCAGGCCAACCAATCCGCTTACAGTAACAAAGCCAGCACCCCACACATCCCCAGCAGTATTTATAGAGAGATGGCAGCTCCGATCACACTTCGCTCACACAAGCATGAAACCGAAGACACCAGCCTGAAGATGACGAGTGGGACCTCATTGAAACGTCACCAAGACACCCTCAATCCTACATGGGAAAAGACCCAAATACGCCAATATATATATTGAAAAGTAGAAATACATCCCCCAAAATAAGACAGTGGGTAAGATGATGGGCAATCTCCAAATTTGATATATAAAATAAATAAATAAAAACCATTTCTATTTTATTGCTCACAAAATTCCCCAATGTGTCACAGGAGAGGACACTTTAATTTTTTTATTCTACACCTACAAGAACTAACTTGGCTGTTGAGTGCAAGGAAAATAACCTTGATGGAAATATGTGAAGAACTCTTATCTAGGTAAAAGAAATGAAAAAGAAGAACCAAAATGAAGAAACATTATTTTTTAAGGGCCAAGCAACAAAATAACATTTAGAAGTAGCTCAAACAGAAGCCTCTTTCTTTCACCAAACTATAAGAGAGAGGACAAGGAGAACAGCACAGATTTCCAAGACTGTTATTCATCTTAATAAAATAATAATAACTGTAGCATGATCTTAGGCCTAAGCAATTTACTGTATTGATATTATTATTCTTACCTTCTTATCTTTCTCATCTTCTCATCTTGCCTACTTCCTTCCCCTGTTGGTATCTATGATTTATCACTTGTTGTTGTATCTTATGATTAATGATTGTAACTTGATCTATACGATTTATCACTTTGTTGTTGTACGCAGTGCTTTTTTTGTAAAAGAAAAAGGTGCCGGAACTCACACATGTCATACAACCCGCCTTGCCTATCCTACAAGGTTCCATCCAAAAAAGGTGCCGGAACTCCGTTCTGAGCGTTCTATGAGAAAAAAGCCCTGGTTGTATTTATACCAAGTGCTTATGCATTTGAGACACATCCCTTGTGTGTTCAATCACACTTGGCCAATAAAGAATATTCTGTCCTGTCCTGTCCTGTCCTGTCCTATCCTATCCTATCCTATCCTATCCTATCCTATCCTATCCTATCCTATCCTATCCTATCCTATCCTATCCTATCCTATCCTATCCTATCCTACCCTATTCCATTCCATCCCATTCCATTCTAGATTTCCTGCTCTGTTCTATCTGTGGGGCTGATGTTGGTGGAAAAGACCCCCCCATAGAAATGAGGGGAATAAAAGAGGGCTCCTTCTTTTGGAAACCAAGCTTAGAGTACCCAAACCTACCCCCTTCCTCCTGCCCAAAGTGTTGGCCTGAATATTATGGCTCCTCCCTTTCCATCCTATCTCAACCTGTCACCTCGACCGGCATTGTGTTAATCAGTGGTAAAGCAAAGGGCAAAAAGCAAAGCAAGCCATGGTGTTTGTATTCAGACACTGCTTGTGGGGAGAGAGGCTTCCTCCCCACAGAGTTATTCAATCCTTGGCACTCATCCCATCGGCCATATGGGGTTGTTCCCAGCAGAGCAAGCTTAGTCTGGCACGCCAAGATTCTGCAGTTTCCCTCCCTGGACCCAATTCCCATCTCTCTTCTTTCCTCCCATAATTCTTTTAATTTATTTATTTTTCACATTGGGTTGTGCTTCTCTAATTATTTCTGTCCCCTGCTGCTTCTTCTGAATGACCATCTTTTCTCTACCTTGGGTGCCCTGTAGCTGATGCTCCCGGCACTGGATCAATTGTATTTTTTTCCCCTTCCACTTTTAATCTCCCCATCCACCCCTTTGTCATTTCATAGAGATAATGCTCTCCTGCAGTGGCTTTCAGACACGCCTTTCAGCCAGCAAGGCTGACTATTACGTTAGTTCTCCATGGAAATCCCTAAGTAAAAGCTTTTCTGGCGTAGGTCAGGAATTCCTAGAAGAGGGAAAGGGTTAACAACTAAGGTTGTTGTTGTTGTTGTTGTTGTTGTTATTATTATTATTATTATTATTATTATTATTATTATTACTATTATTATTATTAACCTTAATTCACCAGCAACCTATGTTCCTTCACTGAGACAACAATGCACAGATCAAGGTGGCACAAGACTCTTCCTTGGGCTTTAAAAACTTTATAAACTTTATAGTGCCTTGGTAAGACTATACTTGGAATATTGCATCTGGTTTTGGTCGCCACAATATAGAAAAGATGTTGAGACTCTGGGAAGAGTGCAGAGAAGAGCAACAAAGATGATCAGGGGACAGGAGGCTAAAACATATGAAGAACAGTTGTTGGAATTGGGAATGTTTGCTCTACTCTAATGAAGAAAAGGACGAGGGGTGACATGATAGCAGTCTTCCAATATCTCAGGGGCTGCCCCAAAGAAGAGGGAGTCAAGCTATTCTCCAAAGCACCTGAGGGAAGGACAAGAAGCAACGAATGGAAACTAACCAAAGAGAGAAGCAACCTGGAACTAAGGAGAAATTTCCTGACAGCGAGAACAAATAATCAGTGGGACAACCTGCCTCCAGAAGTTGTGAATGCTCCAACACTGGAAGTTTTTAAGAAGAGACTGGACAGCCATTTGTCTGAAATGATATAAGGACTTCTGCAGGGTCCCCAAACCCTGGACCAAGGAGAGATGCGCTTGTGAGAAGCTCCATTCAGGCGAGCAGAGGGTGCCTGCGCCCACTACTCCCACAAATGGAGCTGTACACGTGCACGTGTGTCTGTCACTCACACCCACCTCCCCCGCTGAGCTGCGCCACCAAGCTGGAAAGGTCGGGGACTGCTGTGCTAGAAGACTTCCAAGGTCCCTTCCAACTCTATTACTCTTTTAATGGGAATGGAAAGTCCATTCCAAGAGAGGCAATCGAGCCAGGCAGGCTTCAATCATATGACTGCTGTGAACTGATTTCTAAAAGGGAGTACAATACAGGTAGTCCTCAATTTACAATGACAACAGGAATCAGAATTTCTGTTGCTATACAAGGAAATTGTTAAATGAATTATGCCCAGTTTTGCGACCTTTGTTGCACCCTTTTTTGTTAAGTAAGTCACTGCAGTTGTTAAGTGAATCACAAGGTTGTTAAGAGAATCCGGCTTCCCCCATTGATTTTGCTTGTCGGAAACCAGCTGGGAAGGTCACAAATCGAGGTCAAGTGATCATGAGTTGCTGCAACTGTTGTAAATGCATGCCATTTGTGCCTCCAATGAGGAGGGTTGTGCTTGATGATCAATTTTGGTTAGGCCCTGATTTGAGGAGAAATGAGGGATCAAGAGGAGTGGGGAGAAAAGCTGATTGCTGATTGCAAATAGGCCATGTCAATTGGGAAGACGCTTATTAATCTACATCTTTCATTTTCATGGAGATCTTTCCTTATAAGCACCGTTAGTCACATATTTGAAGAGAACCATGCAGCAAGTAAACACAGGGTCAGTCATAAAGGACTCAAATGTCTATACACTAATGCACAGAGTATGAACAGTAAGCAGGGTGAACTAGAAATTCAGGTAAATGAGGGTGGATATGATATTGTTGCCATTACAGAAACATGGTGGGACGAAACCTACAAATGGAACACACAGCTAGAGGGATTTAAACTATTTAAAAGAAACAGACTAAACAAAAGAGGAGGTGGAGTTGCTCTCTATATAAGAAATAACTTTATCTCTACAGAACTAGAGCACAACAATAACGAAAACTGTAAACTTGAATGCATTTGGGTCAATATAAAAGGGGGGGGAAAATGACATTGCCATAGGTGTATACTATAGGCCGCCCAACCAAGCAGAGGAAATAGATGAACTATTTGCTAGTCAGCTAACTAAGGTATGTAAGAAGCACATCACAATAGTAATGGGGGACTTTAATTACCCTGATATCAACTGGGAGACAAACTCTGCACCAAGTGGAAGATCAAACAGATTCCTGACAAACCTAGCAGACAACTTTCTCTCCCAAAAAGTAGAGAAGGGAACTAGGGGATTAGCCATATTTGATTTAATTCTCACAAACAGAGATGAAATGATAGAAAATGTCGAAGCCACAGGAACCTTGGAGGGAAGTGATCATGCAATATTGGAATTCAACATTCTGGAAGCACTAGCAATAGAACACAGCCAAACTAGAGTCTTGGACTTTAAAAGAGCTAATTTCAATAAACTTAGAGAGACCATGGGAAGAATTCCATGGATGAGAACTCTAAAGGGGAAAACAACTCAAGAAGCTTGGGAAATTTTGAAAAGTGAGATAATAAAGGCCCAGTCTAGTACAATACCAACAAAGAAGAAAAATAACAGCTCTCAAAAGAAACCAGCATGGCTGCATAAAGAACTCTGGTAAATTGAAAGATAAAAAGGACAAGTATAAGAATTGGAAAGAGGGGCACATAACTAAGTCAGAATATCGGCAAATAGCCCGCGCGCGCACCTCTCGGAACGGGCAGCAGCGCCGCTTGTTGGGAAAGCTGCCCGTTCGGGCGGAGGTACGCGCGCACCTCCGCTCGTTCGGAGAGGTGCACACGCACCTCTCGGAACGGGCGGTGCCGCTCTCCATTTGGAGAGGTGCGCGCGCACCACTGCTCGTTCGAAGAGGTGAGTCAAGCTATTCTCCAAAGCACCTGAAAGCAGGACAAGAAGCAACAGATGGAAACTAGTCAAGGAGAGAAGCAACCTGGAACTAAGGAGAAACTTTCTGACAGTTAGAACAATTAACCAGTGGAACAACCTGCCTCCAGAAGTGGTGAATGCTCCAACACTGGAAGTTTTTAAGAAGAGACTGGACAGCCATTTGCCTGAAATGGTATAGGGTTTCCTGCCTGAGCAGGGGGTTGGACTAGATGACCTCCAAGGTCCCTTCCAACTACTACTACTTCTTCTTCTTCTTCTTCTTCTTCTTCTTCTTCTTCTTCTTCTTCTTCTTCTTCTTCTTCTTCTTCTTCTTCTTCTTCTTCTTCTTCTTCTTCTTCTTCTTCTTCCTATTATTATTATTATTATTATTATTATTATTATTATTATTATTATTATTATTATTATTATTATTATTATTATTATTATTATTATTATTATTATTATTACCACAATGACTGACAGTGGATCAGTCTAGCTTGACCATCATTCTTCTGTGAGATCCCAGAGAAAGCCAATGCAGATCCTTCAAATTTGTTTGAACTACTAGAGCCTTGGTGGCGCAGTGTTTAAAATTCAGTATTGCAGGCTTAATTCTGCCAACTGTCAGAAGTTCAATCCTGACTGGATCAAGGTTGACTCAGCCTTCCATCCTTCCGAAGTCGGTAAAATGAGGACCTAGATTGTTGAGGGCAATACGCTGACTCTATAAACTGCTTAGAGAGGGCTGTAAGGCATTGTGAAGCGGTATATAAGTGTAAGTGCTGTTGCTACTGCTATTGTTTCCAGGGTGTTCCACAAGTAGCCAATGGAAGGGTGGGGCTAGGAAGTTTTAACTTTCTCCCATTGATTTTCCCACAGAACTAGGCATCATGAAGTAAGTTCCCTTGATCCAAGTGAGGGCCAGACAATCTTCCTGGTTTGCCCCAAGCAAGAGAATAATTAAAAGATTGAGTTCACACAGTGTTAATCTCAGAGATAATTGCTGTGTTCACTTAACTTGCTTTGCCCAGACAAAAGTATAAGGAAATTGCCCTGATCCACAAAAAATGAACAATCAAGGCTAGGCTGCTAGCTTAGTACCATTTCTACAAAGTCAAACCTTAATCACTCCAAAAATCTAGCTCTAGGTAACCAAACAGCAATAAAGGTAATCCTCAATTTACAACCATTTGTTTAGCGATCATTTACAACGGCACTGAAAAAAATGACTATTTTTCACACAACCATTGCAGCACCTCCCTGGTCATGTGATCTGAATTCAGATGCTTGGCAACTGGTTCATATTTATGACGGTTGCGGTGTCCCGGAGTCACGCGATCCCACTTTTGCGACCTTCTGACAAGCAAAGTCACTGGGGAAGCCAGATTCACTTAACAACCGTGTTACTAACTTAACAACTGCAGTGATTCACTTAACAACTGCAGCAAAAAAAAGGTAATCAAATATGGCAAAACTCACTTAGCAACTGTCTTGCTTAACAATGGAAATTTTTGGCTCAATTGTGGTCGTAAGTCGAGGACTCCCTGTACAACTAATGCCAGAGGTTTTTTGGAGGGGGTGGGCAGAAGAGTTGCATATGGAACTCTCTGAGTGGTGGAGAACATGATGACGTCTCTTTTTCTGAGTCACCAAAGCTTTTGAGATGGTCCTTGCTACCTGCAGCAAAACTAAAATTGCTTTTCCTTTCCCGGCTTTTGGCCACCCTCTCCTGCAGCTTTATTCGGTCAGCGGTGCTGACCTTGGAGCCAGCCGTGTGCTGCAGCTGCCAAAAAAGCCAACACAGTGCTAGGCTGCATTAACAGAGGGATAGAATCAAGATCACGTGAAGTGTTAATACCACTTTACAACGCCTTGGTAAGGCCACACTTGGAATACTACCAGAATTCTCCAGACAGCCTGCTGGCCAGGGAATTCTGGGATTGAAATCAACACATCTTCAAGTTGCTGAGGTTGAAAAACACTGTTTTACATCCATGGATGGTCCAATGTTTCCAAAAGAGAAAAATGACTGTTATTTTTTCAAAATACTTTTGTTGTGGCGAACACCAGTTAATTGTAGAATCGAATTCCGAGTCTTAAGGTTGCTTGAAAATATTTCATGCATAGCTTCTCTTTCTGAATTTTGTTTATATAGGATGTAGGAGCATCAAAGATATCCTATGGATTGTTGAATGTGAGATAGAGTTCATATTCCCGAAAGGGGTTCCTGGAATTGGGTCAAAAGTGCAGAATGGTGCAGAATGCAGCTGCGCAAGTTGTTATGGGAGTTTCCTGATACTCCCGTGTAACACCTCTTCTCCGTGAGCTGCATTGGCTTCCGGTTGCCCTCTGGGTGAAATTCAAGGTGCTGGTAATGATCTATAAAGCTCTAAATGGCTTGGGTCTGGATTATCTAAGGGAACACCTGCTGCCGGCATCAACTTCCCATCGGCCCGTGCGCTCCCACAGGGAGGGCCTTCTTAGGGTACCGCCGGTCAAGGAATGCCGGCGGGTTATCCCCAGGGGAAGGGCGTTCTCTGTGGGCGTGCCGGCCCTTTGGAACCAACTTCCCACGGAGCTTAGGACTGCCCCCGACCTTCGCTCATTTCGCAGGGATTTGAAAACTTGGCTTTTTGAGCTGGCTGGCCCAGACTGAGGGGTTTTAATTATTTATTAATGGGGTCTTAGTTTAAATTCAGGGACTTAATTTAATTTTAGTTTTAATCGATTTTAACTTTGTATGTATGTATTTTTAATTTTTCCCTGTAAACCGCCCTGAGTCCTACGGGAATAGGGCGGTATACAAGTTTAAATAATAATAATAATAATAATAATAATAATAATAATAATAATAATAATAATAATAATAATAATAATAATAATAATAATAATAGTAGTAGTAGTAGTAGTAGTAGTAGTAGCAGCTTAATTTTGTCAGTGGATTTTTGCCTTGTCTCACCTGGGTAGTGTTGAGTGTTTTGCAAGAGAATAACAAAAAAGTGTATTTAATAAATGTTCAGAATACAGAACAATGGAGCTGAAAGGGACCTTGGAGGTCTTCTAGTCCAACCCCCTGCTCAAGCAGGAGAACCTATACCATTTCAGACAAGTGGCTGTCCAGTCTCTTCTTAAAAGCCTCCAGTGTTGGAGTACCCACAGATTCTGAAGGCAATCCATTCCACTGGTTAATTGTTCTCACTGTTAGGAAGTTTCTCTTTAGTTTTTCTTTCCATGATTAGACTTCATCCATTGCTTCTTGTCCTGCCTTCAGGTGCTTTGGAGAATAGGTTTATCTCCTCTTCTTTGTAGCAGCCCCTCAAATGTTGGAACACCGCTATTATGTCACCCCTTGTCCTTCTTTTCACTAGACTAGACATAATGCAATTCCTACAACTGTTCTTCATATGTTTTAGTCTCCAGGCTCTTAATCATCTTAGTTGCTTTTCTCTGCACTCTTTCCAAATCTCAACAACTTTTTTATAATGAGGCAAACAAAATGCACTACAGATGGTCCATGACTTACAACAATTTGTTGGGTTAAGGTTATGGTTAGGGCTTAGGGTAGCTCATATGGGTGTTGATTGATGGTGAGGAAGTGTTTGGGATTTTTTTTTGTTTCCTTTTGAGTGATATGTACATGTTGTTTATCTCTATGTGCCTGTTGATGGCTGATTTGCCTGAATGCCAGGTTTCCAAGAATTATCTGGAATTTCTGGACTTGGGTTTATTCTACAATGGTCACAGTTTCACAGTTGAAATCATGGTTCAGTCTATCCATGCACTGTGAAATTAAGGAGATTTTGGTGTCATTTTAGAAAGTCTTGGGGATCCTGCTGGACTATCAATAGAAGACAATGAGCCAAAGTGAGCAGGTTGTTGGACTCCTTCTGAAAAAAGTTTGCCACTGGGTGGTTTCAGGAGTGTCTGTTTGAAGTGTGGAGACATTCCAAGGGAAGCATCTGAAATAATTGCAGAGAAATTCAGTGTATAACCCTTCCCAACATTACTTGGGGAAAGTCATTTTCGTTTTAATTGGCAATCCTTAGATATGGTGTCTTTGTGTGAGATAGCAAGGTTTAAGTTAGCTTGGAGAAAATAAAAATCTTGTGCTTTTATTTGCCAGAGATCATATGCGATATATATGCAATGTATATGCACACTGGGGAAAAAGGAAGGAAGGAAGGAAGGAAGGAAGGAAGGAAGGAAGGAAGGGAGAGAGGGAGGGAGGGAGGGAGGGAGGGAGGAAGGAAGGATCTTCAAGATACTAAAAAAGGTGGTTAAATACTGAAATAACACTGGACTTAAGGCAAAAAGGACCAAAATCAGTGCTTTAAATTTCTCCTAGCTATTCTGAGTCTTTACAAAGTATAAAAAGAGGCTTTTATATCAATGTGATCTATACATTTTATAAATAAATAAAATTATAGGTACATAAATTATTAGTGAATTTTGACATGTCTTTATAGCTTCTTGATAGTATTACAGAAATGGATCATCATTGGTGCTAAATAAAAGAATCTTTCTCTTTCTTTCTTTCTTTCTTTCTTTCTTTCTTTCTTTCTTTCTTTCTTTCTTTCTTTCTTTCTTTCTTTCTTTCTCTGTCTTCCTTCCTTCCTTCCTTCCTTCCTTCCTTCCTTCCTTCCTTCCTTCCTTCCTTCCTTCCTTCCTTCCTTCCTTCTGATTTGGCTTGTTGGAAGGTCGCAAAAGGTGATCATATGACCCTGGGACACTGCAACTGTAATGTATTGGGCTTTGTCTTGCTAAGGAATATCACGTGGGGTTAATTGCTGGAAGGTTGCTCAAGCAGGGAAGCTGGCTAATGGCTCCCAGCTCTTCAGACAACCCGTCTCCAGCGCTGCCATTGGCTGCCTCTAGGGCGGCAATAAGTTGCTTTAAACCTATTGGCTGCCACCTAGAGGCCAGGCTATAAATTGCTGCATTCGCAGCCCTGTTTCTCAGTTCAGTTCCTGCAACCAAATAAACAATGATCTTTGCTGAACTCACTCACCTTGTCTCGTCAATCAAGCAACGAACACAGTATCTAACACTGGCCACGAGGATGGGATCCTGCTCCTCCAACTGAGCTGAAGAGTCACTAGGGGAGAGGCCGAACACACCTGGAGAGAAAAGCATTTCCCCCCCCTAAGGTCAGCCTAGCACAGCCACGCTAGTGACCACATGTTCAGAAGACCAGTCCCTGGGCAACGGAGGAGCAGAACAAGAAGACATAGAGCCCCAGCTGCGAAGACCAGCAGAAATGGCAAAGGTCAGAAAGCTGGAAGAATCTGACATAGCTCACCTGGAAAGATGGTCGTCGTATCTATCCAGGGTTGAGAACTATCTACACGTGAATCAAGTTGCCAAGGATGGCCTGAAGGCCTCTACGCTCCTGTGTGTGCGGCCCAGCCACGTTCGACATCGCGGCGAACTTGTTTGCGCCAATGCCATTGGAGTCCGTAACGTTCATGGACGTGAAGAAAAGGCTCGGAGACCACTTCCAGCCCAAGCTGTCAGTAATTGCTTGGCCGCCGCCTAGAGGCCCGGGTATAAATTGCTGCATTCACAGCCTTGTTTCTCAGTTCAGTTCCTGAAACCAAATAAACAATGATCTTTGCTGAACTCACTCGCCTCGTCTCTTCGCTCAAGCAACAAACCCAGTATCTAACAGCAACCATCATAAATTTGAGCCAGTTGCCAAGCATCTGAATTTTCACCACATGACCATGGGGATGCTGCAACAGTTGTTAAGCATGGCTTTTTTTCTCATTGAACGCTCAGAACGGAGTTCTGGCACCTTTTTTGGATGGAACCTTGTAGGGTAGGCAAGGCGGGTTGTATAACATGTGTGAGTTCCGGCACCTTTTTCTTTTACAAAAAAAGCACTGTTGTTAAGTGTGAAAAAAGGTCATAAGTTACTGTTTTCAGTGCCGTTGTAACTTCAGTCACTAGACAAAGGACTGTAAATCAAGGACCCCCTGTACTTTGCCCGTTGTGTGGGGAAAACTGCTAGAAAGTAGACAACAGGTTAATAAACAACCCTAGGGTATGGCAAGTGGTTAAATGTATGGGGGCTGTGCTTGGTTTCTTCGCATAGTGATCCTTTTCCCAGAAAAAAAATAAAATCTTAGGCAGACCTAACTTTGTTGTAACATGAAGCAAGGCACCTCACGGGGTCCACATCAAATGCAGAGGCTTCCCAGCACATGGTAAGCAGAGGTTTCCATATATTTTTCTTGTAAGGTCAACTGGCTTTGTATGCCCTGAGGGAGAAATATATGTATCTCCCAGTGGTGTCTATGCATCTGTTGGGAACAAACATTTTCCAAGGTGTGCGTGTCTCTGGGTGTGAGAGAGAGGGATGAGAAAAAGTAAGAAAAAACAAACAACTTTCCTTCTCTTCTGACCAGTCCCATAGATGGAGAGGACCGGTGTGAGAACAGCTGTGCAACAGATGCACCCCGCAGCCCCCAGGCCTGGTTTTATCTTTCTTCCCAAACGAGGATGGTTTCAATTAGAACCTGGTTCATTAAAAGCCGATAAAGACACAGTTAAAAGAAGGGGGGGCAGAGTGCTACGAAATTAGCCCAGCAACCACGGAGAAAATGGTGATTCTCAAGTAACCTCTTCAAGGAAAAGATGCTGCTACTTGAGTTCACAAGCAGTGTCGGGGACTCGGCAACCCCTTGGGAGTCTGGGGTCTGACGATTTCATGCTGCTATAAATAGCCAGGCCCCTTTAGGCAAGTGGCAAGGAGTCAGCATTTGCATTTTTCCGCCTGGTTAAATTATCATTCAGGGAAATGAGCAATCTTGAAAAGTAAGTATTGGAATTCAACAGAATATTTTACTTTCTGAACGCACTGCAGCCATCTTTTGGCTACCCTGATCTACCCTTCAAACCGAGACTCGATCGCGCTGAGAAACTGGATTTTTCTCCTGCCTCTCAGAGTTTGGGTAAACCAGAAAGATGGAGTGTAAGAAAACACTCCCCCCCCCACCAAAACAATTGACTCAAATGCTGCACAGCCAACAACCATTTCCAGGAGATTGGTTAGAAGCAGGCCAGCAAATTTTGCAAAAAATAATAATAATTATCCAAGTGTAAATATTTTGAGACCTATTGCTTTTTAAATACAGGCGGTCCTCATGTTACAACAGTTTATTTAATGATCATTTGAACTTACCACAGCACTGAGAAAAGTGACTTATGACTTTCACACTTATTGTTGTTGCAGCGTCGTCACATTAATGTGCTCAAAATTCAGACGTTTGGCAACTGGCTCATATTTGTGAGGGTCGCAGCATCCTGGGGTCCCCTTGTGTAACCCTCTGATGAACAAAGTGTTGAAGGAAAAGTCTTCATCAGGGTCCAGTCCAAGTCAGGAATAAACTGCAATCTTCTTTCTAAAGCAGTTGCCATGTTGTTTATTCCCAGCTTGGACTGGACCATGACGAAGACTTTGGTTGAAGGAAAAGTCTTCATCAAAAGTCACTGGGGAAGCCAGATTCACTTTATAGCCACGTTACCAACTTAATAACTGCTGGGATTCACTTAAAAATTGTGGCAAGAAAAGTCATAAAACAGGGCAAAATCCACAACAACTGTCTCACTTAGCAACCGAAATTTTGGGCTAAATAGTAATCGTAAGTCAAGGATTACCTCTGTGGAGGTTCTGCGTGTAGTGGTGAAATACAAATTGCCTGTGGATGGACAATGAGGTCCAGATGGAGATAGAATGAGAGGCACACAGATAAAGGCCAAGGATGGAAGACAGATACCCATGAACGGAGAACGAGATGCACATGAATGGAGAAAAGGGCAAGAATGTTTTAAATCCCAGCAAATTCATTTTCAGCAATATACTACTACTACTACTACTACTACTACTAATAATAATAATAATAATAATAATGATGATGATGATGATGATGCTGATGATGATGATGATGATGATAATGATGATGATGATGATGGAATGGACCTTGGAGGTCATCTAGTCCAACCTCCCGCTCAGGCAGGAAACCCTACACAATTTCAGGCAAATGGCTGTCCAGTCTCTTCTTAAAAACTTCCAATGTTGGAGTATTCACAACTTCTGGAGGCAGGTTGTTCCACTGATTAATTGTTCTAACTGTCAGAAAATTCCTCCTTAGTTCTAGGTTGCTTCTCTCCTTGATTAGTTTCCATCCATTGCTTCTTGTCCTGCCTTTGGGCGCTTTGGAGAATAGCTTGACTCCCTCTTCTTTGTGGCAACCCCTGAGATGTTGGAACACTGCTATCATATCATACCCCTAGTCCACAGCTAGGCAACCTTGGCTCTTTTATGACTCGTGGATTTCAACTCCCAGAATTCCTGAGCCAGCCATGCTGAGGGGAAAGGCAGAGGTTTCCAAGCTGAGCCATGGTGGCTCAGGAATTCTGGGAGTTGAAGTCCACAAGCCAAGGTTGCCTACCCCTGGCCTAAGCCTAGGCTGCTTTATGACTGGTGGACTTCAACTCCCAGAATTCCTGAGCCAGCCATGCTGAGGGGAAAGGGAGAGGTTTCCAAGCTGAGCCATGGTGGCTCAGGAATTCTGGGACTTGAAGTCCACGAGTCATAAAAGAGCCAAGATTGGAGAGCCCTGCCTTAAGCCAACAGCTAATGGCAGGCAGGTAATCATTTTTTAAAAAGGAAATAATAGTTCAATAAAGTTTCAAATCTTCATTACAGCCACTGCTTGATTTTCTTGTAATCACACGGCGTGGATATCCCTGGCCTTCCATACATCCACTCTTAAGAAGGCTTGGTTTTTCTGGCCTAACTGCCGTGTCTCCTGACTTGTCAGCTGCATCCATCATCTGTCACTTTTTGTAACTTTCTCTCAGGATTCAAGAGAAGCAGCACGGCTGGGATGGTGGTAAACACAAGCAATCATAGCAAAACCGTGATGAGATTCACACTTCTTCATGTTTTCTCCAGTTTCCCAGCTGGCATAACATTCTCAATTTGCATGTTTAAAGTTCTTTTCTCAGCGCAAATCCAAAATTGCAAGGCAAAAATAAACCAATTGCTCCAAATGGCAAGGTTTTTTTTCTCTTTAAAACAACTCTTGTTTTCTCCCCATGTTAATATAGGTAGTGTTGTGTAGTGGGCTTCTTGGAAGCAGGTGAGATGAGAGGGTTCAAACAGGAACATTGCTTTATTGAATTAACAGGAACAGAACTGAATCAGAGGCTTCTGCGCAGCTACTTATACGGTTGGCCATTAGGTGGCAGCCAATAGGTTTAAAGGAACCTATTCCCGCCCCAGAGCCAACCAATGATCATCCTGGAGACTGCATGTCTGGGAAGTCAGCGACTGTTACACAGACACCCTAATTAAGCAATCTTAAGCAGCATTCAAAAGACACATGAAAACACTTCAAGTAAAAGGCCCAATACAATACAGGTAATCATTGCTTTATGACAGCAGCTCCCAACCTTTTCTATACCCCGCATCCCTAAAACGCTTCTGATATATTCTTGCACCCCTTACAAAAGTTCAAAATAACAGCAAGGAATTATGCACATATATATACTATAATTTTGAAAACCCAAGTTTTTGCACCCCCTGGAATATTGTCTTACACCCCCAGGGGGTGCAAGCACCCCTGGTTGGGAATCCTTATGACCTCAATTGAGCCAAAATTTCCTTAGTTAAGCAATATAACTGTTAAAAGTGAGTTTTGCCCCATTTTATGATCTTTCCTGTCACTTTCCTGTGAATCCAGTGTTGGGATTAAAATAATTTAACCACCGGTTCTCTGCCCTAATGACCGTTTTAAGTATAAAAAAATGATATACCGAAAAGTAGTTTATTATTTCATGCATTTAATACTTAGGTAAGAGCAATACAAGAGGTACACAAAATTAGATTATAAGAAAAAGTTTTTAAATCTTAATGAAAAAATATTAACTAATACCTGACAAAAACAACAATCAAATAATGCGTATGACAAACCTGTTTGTCATGGGAAAGTTGTGAGTTGTGAGCATTCTTTCACAGATTCCGAAATGGGGGATAAGACAACCCTTGAAATCTATATTTCTATTGGTTCATTGTGTCTTAGGTTCCTATTGGTTTCACTGTTTGGGGAACACCAGCGCACTCATAATATCTTGGGGTATGGTATGGGAAAAATAAAATACATAAATACTTCCAGAACCACTATATTAAAAATGCACTATTATTAACATGGGGAAAATGTAAGATTTATTTGAAAATTCCAGGATGGCTCTCAACAATGGAAGCATTTGTACATCCAAATCTAGTCAGTCTCGATAAAATTTGGACATATAAAGATATTCTAAATACTGAAGGGGAAAAAATCTGGACAAGAGATGGGAAATCAGGGCATTGAGTTAACATGGTGGTAACGTTTACAATTACAAGTGAGATATGATAAAAATATTAAACAGTATGGATTTTACAAAGAGCAGACTATGTTTGACTGGACATTACTAACTTCTGATGCAAAGTTAATTTAAAAAATGTACAATTTCTTATTAAATCTCAAAATGGAAGATGAACAGGTAAAAGAAACAATGATAATATGGGCAAAGAATTTTGGATATAATATAAACTTAGAGAAGTGGCAAAGTTTGTAGGAAAGAAACTATAAATTGACAATGTCAGCCTCCTATAAAGAAAACCTATACAAAATGTTTTATAGACGGCACTTGCCACCAACAAGATTAGCAAAAATATGTTAGAGAAATGTTGGAAATGTAAGCATAAACCAGATACTTTTTATCATATGTGGTGGACATGTGTTAAAGCAAGAAAATATTAGACAAAAATTCACACTTTGTTAGAAAAAATGTTAGAGAAACACATAGACCAGGGGTGTCAAGCTCAATTTCATTGAGGGCCGCATCAGCATTGCGGTTGCCCTCAGGGGGCCCGGTGGGTGTGGCCAGGGTGGGCGTGGCCTACTGGGTGGGCATGGATAGAGTGTGTACGGCCTACTGGGTGGGCGTGGCCAGCTCTACATCCTTCGCATCAAGGGTGCCTATGGGGGGCCTGGGCAGGAGTGGGAGAGATCTGAGGGTCTCTGGCAGGAGGAGGGTCTCTGGGCCAGGGCCAAGGCAGTGGGGGCCGTTCCCTCACTGTTTCCAGGATGGCTTCGGGGGCCACATGTAACCACTTTGCGGGCCAGATCCGGCCCCCGGGCCTTGTGTTTGACATGTCTGACATAGACTATAAACCTGATTTTTTTTAACTAGGTATAATGCCAGAAAAACCTGATAAGCAAAGTACATATTTGATTTTACATGTGATAACAGTGGCAAGAATTATATTTGCACAATACTGGAAGAATGAAGAAACACCACCAGAAAAAGAAATAATTAAAAAAAAATACTAGACTGTGCAGAAATGGACAGACTTACTTTAAGGTTGAAAGAAAAAAGAAGAAACAGAACATTTTCAAATTTAGGACTTATTTTATCAGTGGTTAGAGAAAAGATTTAGGGATTAGGAATTTAATTTGTATTAGTGAATAAGATACTCAGACAACACATTTTGTTGAATGATTACTATTGAATTCTGTTAAAAAAAATAATCAATAAAACTTTATAAAAAAAGTTTGAAAAATGGTCATAAGTCACTTTTTTTTAGTGCCGGTGTAGCTTCAAATGGTCACTAAATGAACTGTTGTAAACTGAGGACTACCTGTATGTGAAAAAAGTTATTAACTAAGATAGGCCAGTATTTTCATTGCTGCCTTTCTCATCCCTCCAATGTTTTACCAGCCTGAGGCTAGGAAAATAGCCTTCTTAATTTATAATGGACCTTGCAACTTTGGCATCTTGTTTTACCAAATGCAATTCTTTAAACTCTAGTCTTGTTCCCTGCCTTAGACATCACATACAGTAATCCCCAGCCAGTTTGTTGTCTCAGGATAAGGTTGGGGAATCATGAGAAAAGATTTTCTCACTTTGTTGCAAGTGTGAAAACTTGGTCGTTTTGCTGGTAGGTTTTCAAGGTAATTGGAAAAAGTACTAAAAAAAATTTTTCTAATTAACCCCACCATTGTCTGATAAGACATTTCTAAGATTTATAAACTGTTGCTACATGAGGCATATTGGAAAAGTAATACACATCTTTCTTTGAATCAATAGTGTTTAAAAATGGGGGGAACGGCTTTGATAAAAAATTAACATGACCGTAAAAAACTCTTGAGGACTTCTCTGTTTAAGAGTCTTTTATTCAAACGTGAACTCCATTTTCTAAGCCACCTTCATTGATATTTCTTATAGATATAGGAAGTCCTCGATTCACAATCTTTCCTTTGGCAATCACTGGAAATTATAATGGCATTGAAATAATGATTTACAACTGGTCCTCACATTTACGACCACTTCAGCATCCCCTATGGTTATGTGATCAAAAAATTGGGCATGTATTAATGACGGCATCCTGGGGTCATATGATCTCCATGTCTGACCTCCTCAGCTGGCTTCCATGTAACAACCACATGATTCGTTTTAACAACTGTACTGATTTGCTTAACAACCATGGCAAAATAGGTGTTGAATTAACTGCATGGCTCAACAATGGGAATTTTAGTCCCAAATGTGGTTGTATATTGAGGATTACGGTATTCTGGACAGAAATACTAAATATGAATGTTAAACATTTTGGTATTTCTCTTAAGAGCACAGATACTTGCTCAAAATTTTATTTACTGGCTTGTGCAGTTTTGCTGCTCTTTATTCCTTGAGTAAACTGATATTTTTAATTTTTGGTATTTCTTTCAGGAAAAAGATTCAACAAAATACACACACACATATATATATTCAACTCTGGATGAAAAAGTCAAATAATCTAACCCTGCTTAAAACCTGACATCCCAAATTGTATAGATATTCTTCTGACCACAATTGAGCCCAAAATTTATGCTGCCAAGGGAGGCATTTGTTATTTAACAAATGTGGCAAGAAAGATTGGCAAGAAAGTGGCAAGAAAGTGGCAAGAAAGATTGTAAAAAGTGGGGCAAAACTCACCTAACAACTGACTTGCTTAGCAATTTGTGGTTCAGTTTTGGCTATACATTGAGGCCGTACTGTATCATCATATTGAAACAACATAAAATATCTGCCAAAAAAAAATAAAAAACCCTCCCCTTAAAGAAAATATATACATACACACGAGATACACACAGACACACACAGACACAGACACACAGAGACACACACAGAGACACAGACACAGACAGACATACAGTATATACTGTATATATATATATATATATATGGACGCGGTGGCTCAGTGGGTTAGGACGCTGAGCTTGTCGATCAGAAGGTCGGCAGTTTGGCAGGTCGAATCCCGAGTGCCACGTAACAGAGTGAGCGCCTGTTTACTCGTCCCAGCTTCTGCCAACCTAGCAGTTCGAAAGCACGTAAAAATGCAAGTAGAAAAATAGGGACCACTACGGTGGGAAGGTAACAGCGTTCCGTGCGCCTTTGGCGTCTAGTCATACCGGCACATGACCACGGAGATGTCCTCGGACAAGCACTGGCTCTTCGGCTTTGAAATGGAGATGAGCACCAGCCCCTAGAGTTGGAAACGACACACACACACACACACACACACACACACACACACACACATATACCAAATAAAATTCCTTTTCTCTTCTTTCAAGTTTCCCAGGCTCCACCTTTCTCTGGATATCAATTATTCCTCCAGTGGAGAACAGTTCAGCCACTGATAACAGATGTGATTAGCATGTCGCTTGTCCAGCAATGTGTAGGAGGCCAACAATACAAAGTCGGAGGTTTTGTGAGAATTTGGGGCTGTGCCTGACATTTCTATGGTGCAAACATAAATCAGGAGATTTTGGGACCAGGAACTCTTCTCAACTCCCACAGTTCGGAGCCAAAGAGGCTGGCCAGGGTCTACTGCTCCCACTGCTGCTTCCTTTTCCTGCCTTAACACTGAATAAAGTATTTCCTTTCCTCTGAAAAAGAACAGCCCAACCGAATATTTATTTCACTTGCTGATGGTTTCGCACTAAGTCCATGGATGCTCAAGGTTGCTGGAATACCTGGGGTTATTCAGATGTGTGGAAAAGGCACACTTGTGTCACGGCGGTGTCTCTGTGGGCATTGTGCAGTCCAAGCCATACAGGTCGTCCTCAATGTACGACCACAATTGAGTCCAAAATTTCTGTTGCTAAGAGAGACATTTGCAAAGTGAATTTTGCCCCATTTTATGACCTTTCTTGCCACAGTTTGTTAAACGAATCACTGCAGCTGTCAAGTTAGTAACACGGTTGTTAAGTGAATCTGGCTTCCCCATTGACTTGTCAGAAGGTCTCAAAAGGGGATCAACTGACCCCGGGACACTGCGGCTGTTATAAATGTGAGTCAGTGGCCAAGTATCTGAATTGTGACCATGGCAATGCCACAATGGTTGTGTGGCAAACAGTCATGAGTCACTATTTTCAGTGCCGCTGTAATTTTGAATGTCACTAAATGAATGGTTGTAAGAGGAGGACTACCTGTAGAGCAGGGGTGTCAAACTCAATTTCATTGAGGGCCACATCAGCATTGCGGTTGCCCTCGGGGGGCCGGGTGGGTGTGGCCAGGATGGGCGTGGCCTACTGGGTGGGCGCAGCTGGAGTGCGTACGGCCTACTGGGTGGGCATGGCCAGCTCTACATCATTGGCATCAAGGGTGCCTATGGGGGCCTGGGCAGGAGTGGGACAGATCTGGGGGTCTCTGGGCCAGGGCCAAGGCAGTTGGGGCTGTTCCCTCACTGTTTCCAGGATGGCTTCAGGGGCCACATGAAACCACTTCGCGGGCCGTATCTGGCCCCCGGGCCTTGTGTTTGACATGTCTGCTGTAGAGGATTCTAAAAGGATGTTTGCGATTGTTGACTTTGCTTGTCAGAACGTCACAAAAGTGGATTACATGATCTTGGGACACTGTGGCCGTCATAAATATGAATCAGTGGCCAAGCATCCGAATTTGAATCAAATGACTTTGGGGAAAGCTGCAGTGGTCCATAGTGTGAAAAACGGTCATAAGTCACTTATTTCAATGATGCTGTAACTTTGAACAGTCACTAAATGAAGTGTAAGTTGAGGACTACCTATAATGGTTGCAGCATCCTGGGATCATGTGATCCCCATTTGCAATTCTTCCCAGCTGGTGTCTGAAAGGCAAAGTCAATGAGGGATGTTAAATTCGCTTAACAACTGTGTGATTTACTTAACAACCGTGGTTATTCCCTTAATGACCATAGCAATAAAGACTGTAAAATAGGCGTGACTCATTTAACGACTTGCCTACTTAGTGACTGAAGTTAGTCCCAACTGTGTTTGTAAATTGAGGATCACCTGTAATGCAACCGTTTAATGGAATTCATTTGGAAAAACTTCCTGACTGTGAGGACAATCAACCAGTGGAACAGCTTGCCTCCAGAATTCGTGGGCGCTCCATCACTGGAGGTTTTTAAGAAGAGGCTGGACAGCCACTTGTCTGAAATGGTATAGGTTCTCCTGCTTGAGTAGGGGGCTGGACTAGAAGACCTCCAAGATCCCTTCCAGCTGTATTCTATTCTAAGTGCTATTGCCATTTCTCCATCTCTCTTTCTCT